>NW_007043008.1:0-740 GCF_000164805.1 Carlito syrichta
CAAATGAGATATATATAACAAAGACTTATTGATATAAAGACTCTTGCTTGTAAGACAGTTGAACCAATCTTACTAAATAAGACAGTACATGAGTAATTTCATCCAGATTTATACAGCACCTAGAACATTATTGTCAACCCCAGGTATTTCGACAAAGCTTCTATGTAAAGACATAATCTTGACTAAATTAAAATCAGAGCTCTCTACTGTCGGTGACCAGCACTGACCAAGGGTGGGTTAGGACCCGCACCGGAGAATCAGGAGATGGCGAGAAGACCACTCGGAGGCAGTTCTTCTGGGAACAGTCTGATCAGGACTGAAGTCAAATTTTATTCGGACTCCTTCCAACTTATATACCACTTTCTATACCCTCCAGCAGTGTGATAATCACTCACTGGGGGTGTACAAGTTCTGTGCTTTACAAACTATGCATCACAAGACCACCGCGAGATCTGCAATTTCCAAGCAAACAATTCAAATTCCATGATGCCTGCCGTGCTTACATTAAGGTCACAGGTGCACAATTTCAATACAAATCGTTCAGAGTGTTTTCCATAATGTTCAATGAATCATTCATATTATACTCTTTGTTCTAACCCTGATTAATACAAAAAACTTTTCTAAGTTAACTCTAGGTTCAATCCAAGTTCACTGACTCCCAATATTTTTAACGATTAATATTATCAACTTAACTCTATACTATACTCTATAAGTTTAGTAATGACTTAACTGTCAGTTAT
>NW_007043009.1:0-731 GCF_000164805.1 Carlito syrichta
CACAAGACTGACCCCCACTGAAGATGCCAGTTGCAAATCTGGGCCTCCAGGAGTTCTATAAATGGGGGTTCCCATGACTCCTCCTCAGGTCCTATTAACTTGCTAAGTGGTTTGTAGAATTCAGGTAAACACTTGCATAATTATGTTAATATCATATCACAAGTATTATGTGTATAAGAGGATGGTAAAAGGTGCAGTTGAAGAGTCAGAGCAGGAGGTCCCAAGGGCGAGATCTGGACGGGCCCCTGGGCACGGGAGCTGCCATTCCCATGGAGTTGAGGCCTATGGCTGGGGTCAGCAACCCCAAAGCTCTCTAAACCTCACACACTTTGGGGTTTTTTGTGAAGGTGTCATTAGGTCAGCAAGCTCAATAATTAATTCCATCTCTAGCCCCTCTCTCCACTCCAGAGAATGAGGGACAGGTTGGCAGTTGGGGCTTCTCATCATGGCCTGGTCTTTCTGGTGACCAGCCCCTATCCAGGAGCTTCCAGGAGACCCCTCATTAGAACAAAAGACCCTCCATCGCCCAGGCAGTTCCAAGGAATTAGGAGTTCTGTGTCAGGAACCAGGGCCAAAAAACAAATATTAAAACAAAAGTGAGCCGGGCTCGGTGGCTCAGCCTGTAATCCCGCGCCTTGGGAGGCTGAGGTGAGTGGATTGCCTGAGCCCGCAGGTTCGAGACCTGCCTGGGCAACTTGGCGAGACCTCATCTCTACATAATCAAAAAATTA
>NW_007043010.1:0-765 GCF_000164805.1 Carlito syrichta
CTGGGACACATTCTTTAGGAAATTGGCTTAAGCTATAATTAAGAGCTTCCATAGCATTGTATAAGTGGTAGAGTTTAATTTAGTCGTCATGGGTATTGAGTGAGCTTTAGAAGTTATTGATTATCAGAACATCATTAGACTAGTAAGGATTGTTACACTGCTTTTGAAGAACATTAACTAGCAAAGGGAACAATGAGACAATCTTGGGGTTTGTTCCTCCTCACACCTAAGCATCTGGTGGGTGGGGGATGCCCCCCCTGCACCTGGCTTTGTGTTCACGTGAAAGACTTGTGAGACTGCCTGTGTAAAATTTGGGGATAAATACCTGCTGTAACTTTCAATAAACGGCTTCTGCTCATTTCACTGAACAGTTGTCCACTTTCTTTCTTTCTCTTTCTTCCTCTTTATATCTATCCTTCCATCTTTCTTTTAATATCTATCCCTACAGATTCGCCGATGCCACCACATCTTCCAAGGGACTCCCCAAAACTTGCAGGGGCTGGCCCCCCACACCAGCCCTGCATTTCTTCCTCTTCCTCCAGAGGCCCCTCTTGGGTTCTGCCATGAAGACCTTTTGCTTCCCCACATCCTGTCCTTTCTGTGCCCTGTTTGCAGGTCCAGATCTCCATCAGGCAGGGACAGCATCTGACTCCTATCCAGGGACCAGTTCAATGCAGGCACCTGTGAGTGTTGACTGCACCAAACTGAGATGTTCTGTTCATTCCTTCCTTCCTTCAGTTGATCACCCTACTGTGTGCCAGGCAT
>NW_007043011.1:0-897 GCF_000164805.1 Carlito syrichta
AAGGATTGGGGACTTCAATGATGGGAAGAAAATCCTCTGCTATGAGGTTTAACCAGAATCAAATAAGATTTAGTTCTGGATCTACTTTTAGAGATGGATCTTAAAGACATGACGCTATCCATCTAAGAATTTATTTTTTTTTTGAGTTAGAGTCTTTTCCTGTAGCCCAGGCTGCAGTGCAGTGTCACTGTCATGGTGACCCCAGTCAACCTACTGGGCTATGGTCATCCTGCTGCCTCAGCCTTCAAAGTACCCGGAACTACAGGTGTGCAGTATCAACCTTGGGTAAATTTTTTATTTTATTGTAGAGACCAGGTCTCACCAATTTGCCCGGGAGGGTACCAAACCTGCAGCGTGAGGCAATCCAGTCACCTCGGCCTCCCAAATTGCTGGGATTACAGGATGAGCCACTGAGTTCAGTCTTAGCTGGGAATTAAAAAAATAACACATCAAGGGGATATTAATTGTCATTAAATAAGTGAATAATCAGTAAGATGCTAAGTTTTTAAAAATATCACAATTGTCTCTAAAATTCAAATACTATTAGGATGGATCATATTTGATTGTATATATTATTTTCCCAGAGGTTCTTTAGTAGCTAAAAAAAAGAAAACAGAAGGGATGGGAAGTTTGCAGGACTGATACTACAATATGCATTTTGAAGAAGTCTTCTTAAAGCAGTGAACTGACCCCAAATTGTAAGGAAAGCATGCACTCTGCCTGCCACATGCAAGTCTTGGAAATAGTACTAGTAATCTACACTCACACCTTCGTAACTTTTGTAAATTTCGTGTATTCTCTTAATTTAATGTTTTTGCTTTATTGCATAGTTAGTCTGTATTTTGAATTTCACCTCCCCCATCATTTACAATCTCATCCCATTGGGTTTTATCCTCC
>NW_007043012.1:0-839 GCF_000164805.1 Carlito syrichta
ATTCCCCAGATTTCTGCATCTTGCTCTGGGTCCTGCCAGTTCTGTTCAACCCTTGCTTCCTAAAAGGCTAGGGCAGGCAAAGGTCTGTCCGACTCATCGATGAAACTATTTCCTCACGATGGCGCTGTGACTCAAGAGGACGCTAACAGACCTGCCTGACACCCGCCCATCAACTTGGAAAAAAAGGTGCCATCAAACTCTCCTCCCTGTGATCCACCTTCAGTTTGTTTCTCCCTGAGCTCAACAAAGTTCCAGACACTTGGAAGGCTGAGCTGAAAGAGTCGCCCGAGCCCAGGAGTTGGAGGCCGCAGTGTCTGTGACCGTCTACTCTGTGCGACAGAGTTAGACTCTGACTCTAACAATCAAACCACAAAATAAAATTTTAAAAAACTTTGAAAAATGAAACATGAATAATGTTGGAAAAAAAAAGGAAGAAAGAGGCATTGCGTCTGTTTATACTGCTGGAAGTGTGAGTTAGGCTTTACAATTGTGAAACACTGTGGGGTTAGCTGTTCAAGTGCTAACAGCCTACAGTATAGAAACTGCAATCTTAGGAATACATTTGAGAGAAATCATCCCCTATGTAAAGAAAAGAGATGGACTATAATAGTTATGACATCAGAGTTTCAGAGCTACGTTCTCAAAACCATACAAATGTTCATCCACGAGTTTCAAAAACATATTTGAGAGTCATCAGAAAATGACGAAATATGAATAACGTACATTCACATGGCTGCATGTAGGAACCAAATGTTCTCAAAACCAAATTCATGCTTAACATGATATGATCTCCTATACTGCGATAAAAGAAGTAAAACAAGCTACTTTTTTCGAAATAC
>NW_007043013.1:0-840 GCF_000164805.1 Carlito syrichta
CTAGCATGCCAGGTGCAATTAACCTGCATTTCTGGGTCATCCTTAATGGTTAGTGATTAAAAGATAAAGGGAGCCTTGGGAAGCAATTGACTTTAGGTGTCTGCATGTACCAAGGAAATTTTTTTTTGAGTTGGAGTCTCACTCTGTCACCTAGACTGGAGTGCAGTGTCCACTCCCAGCCACCGCAGCCTCAACATGCTGGGCTCCAGTGATCCTTCTGCCTCCTCCTTCCACATAGCCAAAATTACAGGCATGCACTACCATGCCCAGAATTTAAGTCCATATGTAATCATCAGACCTGGAAAGGCTCCCCAGTCACTATCCCCCTACCTCATGTACCCCTTCTCTTTTCAAGCAAGGTCTTTGCAGGAGTTTGCCACTGTCCTCAGGAATCTTGAAGATGGATGGATAGGGATGGTGAGTACGTCGAGGGAGTAAGGAATGTGTTATCAGAACTGGGCTCAAGTCCAGACTATGCCACTTGAGTATTTTGAGCTCTTGAGCAAGCCTCATATTTGTAGACTTTGAAGCCTTTTGTACATGGCAGAGAACTGCCCTGGTGGATAACTTTAGACTGTCATCGTTGTTTCTCTAAAGATCCACTGTAATGTCTATAGGTAAGGTATATGACTTAAGGGTAGATCTTTTGAATTATTTCACTTTTGGGGACTTAGATTCTCTACCAGTGGAATGGGAAAGAAGGTGCCCTACTCTGCTCCTTCCCCCTTCCACTGTATTAAACCTGTTCAAGAGTCCTTTGAGGGCCGGGCTGCTTCTTCATTTTTAATTCTGATGCACCTAACATGGTGCCTGCTACATAGTAGGCACCCAGTAAATAAG
>NW_007043014.1:0-3221 GCF_000164805.1 Carlito syrichta
CTGGGCTACCTGCAAGTAACCCAGCCGCATTCTTTCAACAAAATGACTGTCTTCTAAAACTATATCTACAATTTACACCTTCAATAATTCCTAAGATCATGACCCAGAAGCCTATGACCAATACTAAGGCTCTTAGATGTGACACAAGTTTGAATTATAAGTTGTATGAAAGCCAAAACTGCAGTTTGTGGAAGAATGGGAGCAATGAGCTTCTAAAGTTAGCTTGTGTTCATCCTGGTCTCAGAGTTTTTATGTTTTGAGCTCACTGGAGCTTAATCTGGTTAGTGCTGAGTAGAAAGGTGGAGGAAATGGGGTCAATAGCTCCCGAACACATCCTAGTGGTCTTGGGGTCAATGGCCCTTCCTGATTCCTAACGCTCAGTGGACCTCTGCAACTGGCTTCCAACATCTCCCCCTTTTTTATTTTTTAGCATGAAACCATGAAACTCTAACATTGAGGTGACTCTGAAGATGATTGGGGGTAGACACAGCAACAAAAGAATCACTGCTCCGCAAATGCCCACATTGATGAGTATAGACATTAATGATTTTGATTAGCAAATGATGCCTGAATTTCTTGATGTAATTTAGTTAGGTCTATACTCAGGTCTGAATGGTTCCAAATTCCAATTTACTTTGTCCCAAGTATGGACAGATTTAAACTCAGAGTGACATTAGAGAGTCAATTTCTTTTTTAAGGTCACAAGTTCTCGCCCTACTGCCAAAACTCCTTCCTCCAAAGCACTAACCTTACTTTCCAACTTCTGGTCTATGATTTCCTGAATAGCTATGGCAATAGAAACGTTTTTATACAGCCAATCAGCAAACGTAGTTGTATGAACTTCCCTAGATAATGCTACAGCTCAAAAGTAGCTATTAAAGCTGTAACTCCTAAAATTAAAAGTAGCCAAAAATCTTTTCTGTCTTTTTAAAAGAGCATTAACCTCATACAATATCTGTAAACCATATGCATCATACCAATGAGATGACAATTATACAAGAATCATCAAATAAGATGGCTGCTCAAGAATAACAAAACCTTCATAAAAGGCATTAGTTAAACAATTAGTTAAAAATATACCCAGTACAAGAAACCTTATAAACATTGCTATGATACTCAATTTTAACAACTTAGTACTTATTTTATACTAAAAACACGTAAGAGAACTGCAAGCATCCGTAATGTGGTAATGCTGAGTTTGTCCAACAGGCCTAGACAGGCTGACTGGTTGAAGGGCTGCGAGGGCTCTCCACAAATGAGGCTGAATGACTTGTCTGGCACCCATTCATTGGAGTGCCTTCTAGTTGCAGCAAGCATAGAGCCATTAAAACCCCAGTCACTAATATATAGTCTTTCACCGGGTACAGTATAGTCCACCTTAGAGTTATGAGCACAGTCTCTCCATTTCAGGAAGCCAGTATCTCGCTGGATGAGTGACCAGTCCTTTACCATATCATTGAAGAGGCAAGCAGGTATGCTGAGAGGTGGTGTCCATTACACACAATTGAACAGTTAGGGCCACAGCTGTGATTGAGCAAAGACATGCTAGGATACAGGCCAACACCCACTTCCTGCATCTCTGAAGTACAGATGGTGAAAGAGTTGCAGATCACCTTGTTCTGGGTTTGACATTGGATACAGTCACACTTAAAGCAGTATTGGTCCCTCAGCTGCTTCTGGCGCTCCTCACTGGTCATCAGCATATCCAGGTAGCAGATGGTGAGCTCTTCTCTCACCTCGATGTCTCAGACTGCACGCTGTAAGTTTATCTTATATTTTTTGTCCTGCATTCTTTTCTCCTCCCAGTTGTTAAAGACTTTAAAGACTGTGTCCAATAGTTATAGTTGAGGGGTTTCTGGGCCATTTTCTAATTTTTGGAGTATGCACCAGTGCTAACTGAGAGATAAAATGCATCCAAAATAACTTGTACTTCCAGTCTAGCCTGCTTATTAACACCTATTTTGTAGTTAGCTAACAGGACTCACTTATATGATTCCTTTACTTCTGTCTTGGAAAGTTGAACTTGAGAGAAATTTATCATAAGAAGACAACAAAGAAGAATTTTTAAAATCCTTTTGTGCAAGCCACCCCCTTGAGAAGAGACACGTGGTGGGGGGTGAGAAGTTTGGAGGTTGGGGTTAGGTGCTGTGGCCTTTGGCACCCACACCTTCTCCAAAGGTAAAAGAGAAAGACTGGAGGCTGGGGTCAGGTACCGTGGCCTTTGGCACCTGCCCCTTCTCTGAAGGTAAAAGAGAAAGCCTGAAAGTCAGAGTTCCCAAATAAAGACGAAGGGACTCACAGAACAGATTACAAGAAACAAGAGTAGTAGGGAAGGCAGGAATTTGAGTTGTAGGAGGAATAGGAGAGGACAAAGGAAGTGAAAGCCCTTATTTTGTTTATATTTTCCTCTGTCTATTCCTTTGATTCAACAGGATTCATGCGACCCATCTCAGTCTTTGGGTTAGCGGGGGCGTTTCAAATGAATCAATCAGGAATCTAAACAGGAGTTGATGCATCCTGTGGAAATATGCAAGCATATCCTCTCCTACTGGTTAGTAATATATGAGACCCTCTCCATTGGCCTGTGAGAAGATCCTTCCATTTTACCATAGGTTTAACATTTCCTTCTGGGTTCCAGTGTCTAGCCATAGCTGAATTGCCTGAAGAATCCAAATTTAAATGGTTTATAACAAATAAAGCATGATTTAAAACATGATGAGGAGAACTATACCTAAACTCTCCCTCTTGTAATTTATGTATTTGATTTTTTAAAGTTTGATGGGCTTTTTCAACTATGGCTTGACCCTGTGGGTTATAAGGAATTCCTGTGGAATGAAAAATATTAAATTGAGAACAAAACTGTTGAAAAGATTTTGATGTATATGCAGGACCATTGTCAGTCTTAAGTTGTTTTGGCATAGCTTGAGATCCCACATTCAAGCGCCACTTGCCGAGGACCAGCTACAGCCAGGCTCAGGGTACCTCAAAGGTGGAGACGGTGTCAGTGATTAGGGTGAAGAAGAAAGACAGAGAGAGAGAGAGAGAGAGAGAGAGAGAGAGAGAGAGAGAGAGAGAGAGAGAGAGGACTGGAATCCAGTCTAGTGCAGAAGCAATGTGTGTTATTGGGAATTACAATGAGTCTTTATACACAAAGTCAGATGTGGGAGGGGCATCCCCCACCCATCACAAACCTAATCCATGAAAACTTAATCAATGATGGC
>NW_007043014.1:4189-9247 GCF_000164805.1 Carlito syrichta
TAGTGGTTCTAGTGATAGTTGTGATACTTTTAAATTTCTAAATAGTGCTCATTGCTGATAATATGGTGGTAAGGAAATTAAAAATGACCTTTGTCTTTGAGATTATATTATAATAATAAAAGATGTTAATTAATCAAGGATTTATAGCAACATGTGAGAAATTTGGAAATTATTCCATGGAGAAAGTGAAGATTGATGTCAAATCTGAAGAAAGAGTAGAAATTAACTAGGCAAGAAGGGATTTATGAAAGCTTTCTCATAGATGGAATAGCATGTACAAAACCCCTAGGGTTGAAAAGATAATTTGAGTAAATTAATTTAGGCTAGCGAGCTAGTTATGACTCAAATTATTCAGAGAATTGCCTTCATGTTAAAAATTGACTGCTAGCTGGGCTCAGTAGCTCAGCCTGTAATTCCGTGCCTTTGGGAGGCTGAGGTGAGTGGATTGCCCGAGCCCGCAGGTTCAAGACCCACCTGGGCAGTGAGACCTCATCTCTACAATAAATGAAAAAATCAGCCAGGCATGGTAGCACATTCCTGTAATTCTGGCTACTTGGAAGGCTGAAGCGGAAAGATCTCTGGAGTCCAGCAGGTCGAGGCTGAGGTGGCTGGGAGTGGCCACTGCACTCCAGTCTGGGTGACTGAGTGAGACTCCAACTCAAAAAAAAATAATTGACTGTTTATTTTAAGTGAGATAGGATGTTTTAGTTGTTACAGTTGAAGGTTATTATTAATAGACACCTGCTATAGATATTTGTGTACAAAAATTTTTAAAGTCATACTTTTTTATTTTTTCTGGTTCAATATCTCAACGTGGGAATGGCTGAAGTTTTCTCCTTGTTCATCCTCCTTTTGTGAAATTTGAACTTTGGCTATCATGTTTTTAAATTAAAATGGTATCACATTATTCAAACTCTAAAATTTCCTAAATCACTTCATTTTTTACTTAAAATAAGCTCTAACCTCCATATTCACTCTTTCAAGCCCTACATGTTTTGCCTCACCTACATGTTCAGTCTCAGCTTATATATTCACGTTCCCTTCTGCCCACTAGCTTTAATGTAATTGCCCCTTTTTATGTTTCCTAACAAAACTTATTTTTCATTTAGGATCTTTGTGCCCAAGAGTCCACTTCCAGGAATTATTTGCTATTCTTTTGTTGTATAACTGGCTTCTTTTTTCTTTCACATCTCACCCTAATTGCCATCTCAACCAAAGAAATTCCTTTCTTGAAATCACATCAGTTTAATTTCTTCCATTGTGCTTTTCATGTGATGTATTTTTGCCTTTTGATTATTTATACATTTATGATGTTTCATCTACTAGAATTAGAGCTCCATGATACAGAAGTTAGTATACAAAATGCTTACTGTTCTATCTATAGTGTTGATAGTGTCCCCTGGCCTTGAATAGCTTCTTAATAAATTAGTAAGAAAGCAGCTAAAGAGCATTATATCAGCTAACTCTATGACTGTAATGCTCAGAAGTATCCCCTCAGTGACTGCATTCTCAGTGTGTGCTTTACTAAGTCTTCTTTTTCACACTGTTCATGGCATGAACAACTAATTCTCTGCATGAAGTCTTGCTATCTCCCCTTCAGTATTGGAAGCCCCCTTTCTTGAGTTTTAAATGAGAAACAGCTGCCTCACTACAAACTGTATTTACCAGGTGTTTTTGCTGCTTGATATAACTATGGGACCAATTTTTAGATAGCCAAATGTGATCATACCTCCAAAGATAAATTATTTACAATAGACTTAAACTTCATCCCTTCTAGCAGGCTAGAGGATGATAATGACTGAAATAATAGTGGAAGAAATGTGATAGGGATAGCAAAATTGTACTTTTATCCTGGATCCTTCTGAGACAGCAGGCAGGAGAGTATATCTACCTGCCCACCTGCCCTGATATTATATAGAAGGAAAGAATTCCACATAACTCTATATTGTACAAGTTACTGTAGTTTGTGGTCTTTATCACAGCAACTTGACCAATATATTAATTTTAGATAATATTTTCAAAGAGAACTATTTAATAACTTCTTCCCTCAAACCTCAGTCCCTGGTCACTCACCTAATGACCTATTTTTGCTGAAAGCAAGTCTCTTCATCTTCCACTGATAAATTTGGCCCATTTGCTTCCATGACTTCCTTCTCACCTGCATCATCTGCAGGAAGAGTTCTGGCTTTAATGAAGGCTTAAGCTATTTTCTTTGCTATAGATAACCAACCTCTCATGAAGTATCAAGGACATCATTTCTGTACCTATATTTATTTGCTTTATTGCATCAGTGTCTCATATGCTGCATAATTAACATACAAATGTATCCAATATTTTCCTTCTTAAAAAATTCAGCCTTGTCTCTATAACATCTTACTGTTTCCCTTTATACCAAAACTCCAAGAGAAAGTAATGTATATGCTCTGTGTATATTTTCTTACTTCCTATTACTCCTTAGTTAATTTTAATCAGGATTATTTCCTCCACACTGTATTTAAATGCACTGGTTGAGCTAACAAACAACATTCTTTTTTTTTTTTGAGTTGGAGTCTCACTCTGTCGCCCAGACTGGAGTGCAGTGGCTGCTCCCGGCCACCGCAGCCTCGACCTGCTGGGATCTGGCAATTCTTCCACCTCAGCTTTCCAAGTAGCCGGAATTACAGGCATGCACTACCACACGTGGCTGATTTTTTTATTTATTGTAGAGATGAGGTCTTGCTGCCCAGCTGGGTCTCGAACCTGCGGGCTCAGGCAATCCACTCACCTCAGCCTCCCAAAGGCGTGGGATTTCAGGCTGAGCCCAAAGGCTACAAACAACATTCTTGAGAAAAATCAAGTGTTATACTCTGTTATCTTCCGTTTTTACTCGAGAAAGCTTTGTTACAGGTGAATACTATTAAATTAAACTAAATTTGGCCTGAAGTCCCTACGTAACTAAATACAACCTGAGTACATAAACTAACTGAAATCCTAACTTAGGAGTATAGTTTTGCAATAGATAGCTGAGTCTCAGTCTATTATAGATGTTGAACTTCAGTAAATCATGGATGGTCAACCGATCAGACTATTTTCAAATAACGCAGACACAGAGCCGTATCCAATCAAGCTATTTCTGTACATCATTTCTGTTTTCTGTTCATAAATGTTGCCTGTCTGCTGTGGAGTAGAGCTCTCTGAACCTTTTCTGGTAGTTAGGGAAGTATGGTCTACTAATTGTTCTTTTCTCAATTAAACTCTGTTATATGTAACTGGACTAAAATTTTTCTTTTAACAGCACTATTTCCTTCAAAGGTAAATAGGTACACACACACATATAAGTTCATGTACAAAACCCATATGTGTGTGTGTATGTGTGTATGATTTTGTGATTACAAGCTTCTTAATTTCTTCTAGCAAACAAGTTTTTTCTCTCTTCCTCTTGCTTCACATTTTATGCTAGACCCCTGAATTTGGGGGATCATGTGGGGCTGACTATTCCTGCAGTACCATGTGTTTTTTTTTTTCTATCTGAAGACTGACTAAGACTCTGCTTTAAAAGTGATTATAGTGGAAATAGTTATTTAAAAAACTAAAAGAACTTATGATCATACTGTAAAACAAAGAATTTAGAGAAATCTATGTATGAAGGAGTGAGCAGGGACAAACAAGCTGCAATGAGAACAGCTATTTTTTTAAAAGAAAGAGAAGCTATGATACTAGAGATTTGGAAGGTAATAAATATACATTTTGAAGACACTCAGAAAAATTTAGTGCATAGATTATGGAAAAGTTCTGTGAACAAGTTGTTAGATTCCTAAATGAACATGGGTGGTCCCAGGAGGCCAAGTAATGTCAAATAAGTAAATAAAACAATGAGAGTTTAGGATAGAATGGTCACAAGTATTTAGACTTTGGTGGGACAAAGATTTGTTAAAGAAAGGAGAAATGAAGAGTATGTAAGAGGGACCTCAGAGAGGGTGACATAATAAATAAAATACAAAAGCAAAGGGAAATTATGGAGAAGAGCTTGGTGACATGGAAAACTTGACAAATTATGAGGTTAATGACCCCTGAGGGCAAAGCTGATTAATTTCATTTTATGAGAGAAAGAAGGTTGGACCAAGGATAAGGAAGCACATATCAATATGCTGATGATGGTGAGTTAAAGAACGAGTGTGTGGTAGAGTAGTTCAGGGTATATTCAGCATTGGTTGATGAAAATAACTTTGACAGGTATGAAGAATTAAATCTCAGCAGTCTTTCTTGACGGTGGGCACCAAGTACTGTGGTCAGAATTGTCTGAATTGGCTAGGCAATATCAAATTCTTAACTCATTCACTTGGTAAACTGATAATGGCCCAGAAACTGCAGATGCAGCTTCCAGTATGAACTAGATGATTTCTCACCTATAAGATATATTCAAATAGTGATGTATATTTGTTAGTAGTGACTTTATATTTGAATGTGTGAATTACAAATGAATAAATCCCTCTTGATAATCTCAATGTAAGGATGTCTATAGATTGTATTCATAAATTTGTCTGAAGCAGTTCAGCTAATTTAAGCAATGCACTTCGGAAATCAAGTCTACAGATTCATTTCCTATGAGGGTTTTTTACATCTGCAGACTACACAACACTTAATAGGACCTTAATAAATATTGTTAATTAAATAAATAGTGAAGAAAGAATCTATTAGGCAAAGAGGTGTGCATGCCTGTGAAGGCAGTACCACTGCCTCGACTTTTAAGCATAACCATCATGTTCAGAAATACCTGCTTGAGTCAGTAAGATTTTTTTTATTTTTTTAAACATCTTCTTTATTTTAAAATTGTGGGGTACAGTTAAGTGTTAGGTATACAAATATGCATTGTTCAGGCATCCTTGTTGATAAGGGGCATCCCCCAATCCCCAGGCAGATATTGACTACTGTTAATCCCACCACCTTTGCCCTCCCTGCCCCCTCATAGATTCCCACCACTGTCAATCCTTTCCTTATAGTATTATGATAGATGTTCAAGGTCCCACTTATGAGTGAGAACATGTGATACTCATCTTTGTTTGCTGTGAAAGATCACTC
>NW_007043015.1:0-724 GCF_000164805.1 Carlito syrichta
CATTGGAGATGTGTGCTTTCTCTCTCCTTTTCTAAATCAGTCTGGCTAGGGGATTACCAATTTTATTCATCTTTCCTAAAAAACCAATTTTATTTGATGTTGTTAATTTCTCTTTTCATCACTTTTCTATCTTATTATTTGTATTCTTATCCCATACTTATTATTTTTTTCTTTCTACTTACTATAGGTATACTTTGCTCTACCCTATGGTGGAAACTTTGAGCACTGTTTTAAGTCCCCCCCCATATGAGTATTTACACTTAGGCATGTTCCTCTAAGTACTGCTTTAGCTGCTCCTCACAAATTTTATGTTGTGTTTTTGGATCATTCAATTCATAATATTTTATCATTTTCCTTTTGATTTCTTCTTTTACCCAACATTGCTTAGAAATGTATTTTTAATTACTGAATAAAAAATATGAATGTTTGGGTATTTTCCAGGTAGCTTTTAAATATTTAATTTAGTTCCACTGTGGTGAGACAACATACCATGTCAAATTTCCAACATTTAAATTTTACTAAAACATGTTAGTGGTATCACATGTGGCTGAAAATTCCATGTGCACTTAAAAAGAATGTGTGTTCTGCAGTTCGTTTGTTGTAGCACTGAGTTGCCATCTGGTATCATTTCCTTTCAATATGAAGAATTTTCTCCAGTATTTTTTGTGTGCAGACCTAAATGGCAGTGAATTCTTTCATTTTTTTAGTTCATCTAAAAAGTTCC
>NW_007043016.1:0-708 GCF_000164805.1 Carlito syrichta
CAGCTTGTCAGTTTAATAAGGTCCCATTTGTCTATCTTCTCTCTTAAGTCCTGTGGGTTTCGGGTTTTGTACAGGAATTGGATGCCAGTTCCGATTTCCATGAGAGTATTTCCTTCCTTTTCTAAGGTTCTTATGGTTTGAGGTTTTACATTTAGGTCTCTGATCCATTTGGAGTTAACCTTTGTGCATGGGGATAGATAAGGGTCCTGTTTCAATCTTCTGCATGTGGTCAACCAGTTTTCCCAGCACCATTTACTGAATAGGTTCTCTTCTCCCCACTGGTAGGTGGTGGGGGCTTTGTCGAAGATGAGTTGGTTGAGGAATTGAGGTTTTGCTTCTGGAATCTCAATTCTGTTCCATTGATCTATATACCTGTTCCTGTACCAATACCAAGCTGTTTTGATGATTGTAGCTTTATAGTAAAGTTTGAAGTCTGGTATTGTGATACCACCTGCTTTGTTTTTTTTACTCAGGATTGTTCTGGCTATTCTTGGACGTTTGTGTTTCCATATGAATTCCTGTGTTGTTTTTTCTAGGTCTGAGAAGAATGTTGTTGGTAATTTAATGGGTATTGCATTGAATTTGTAGATTGCCTTAGGTAAGATGGACATCTTTCACAATGTTGATTCTTTCGATCCATGAGCATGGGATATTTTTCCACTTGTTCGTGTCAGCTTTGATTTCTTTGAGCAGTGTTTTGTAATTTTC
>NW_007043017.1:0-493 GCF_000164805.1 Carlito syrichta
GATTACCGTTAATCCCACTTTCCTTCCCCTCCCCCCCGTAGTTTCCTGCCACTGTCAATCCTTTTCATATAGTATTACGGTAGTTGTTCAAGGTCCACTTATGAGCGAGAACATGTGATGCTCAGAACTTTGTTTCTGTGAGAGGTCACTCAGTGTTATAAACTCTAATTCCATCCAGGTTGCTGCGAAATTCGCTGTTCTTAATAGAATGACTTTGTCATGGGCTTTGTAGTCAGGTTTGAATCTCACCTGGCTACGTGTGAAGCTATTTGACCTTGACATGTTCCTCCATCCTGATTTCCTTGCCCGGTAAATGGAATTTAATAGGGATTGCTGAAAATGAATACCCTACATAAAATGTAACCCCGTAAGTACTGGCCACTATACTTATCGTTAATCTATTTTTATAGCGCAAATTCTCACAGTTGCAAAAAGTCATATTAAGAAGAGGATTGAAATACCAATTCTAGAACTTCACATGGGTCTTTTGGAA
>NW_007043018.1:0-4173 GCF_000164805.1 Carlito syrichta
CGGGGGAGGGGGATGGGATTAACAGTAGCAAATATCTGTCGGGGGATGGGAAAACACTTCTTATCTACAGGGTGCCTGAATGAAACGTCATTGTACACCTACCCTTAACTGTACCCCACAAAACCATAATAAAAACTACTGATTAATGAAAAAAAAAAAAAATATCATCCTTATAATGGACTACGTAAAGGTCAGAATATTGACTTCTAATAACTTGTAAGGCGGCATCCACAAACTTTTGACATAAGGTGGGGCTATTTTTCATACCTTGAGGTAAAACCTTTCATTGAAATCTTTTAAATGGATCCATAAAATTTTCAGAGGGTAAGCTGAATGCAAACTGTTTACAGTCGTCTGAATATAAAGGTATAGTAAAGAAACAATCTCATAAATCAATAACTATGACAAAGTTAGTGGGGATACTGGCTGGAAATGGCAACCCAGGTGTTATAATGCTCTCATAGCCTTCATGGTAGCATTTATAGTTCTTAAATCCTGTAAAAGTCTCCATTTACCAGATTTTTTTCTTAATTACAAATACTGGAGTATTCCAGGGGCTGGTAGAGGGTTCTATATGACCTGCTTCTAATTGTTGCTGAACTAGTTCTGTGGCTGCCTTAAGTTTCTCTGAGGACATTGACCATTGTTCCACCCAAACTGGTTTCCTATCTTTCCAGGTTATTGGGTTGGCAGTGTCGGGAACAATGGCCCCTAGAATAAATTTGAGTAACCAATGCCTGCTCGGTCTGCCTTTTCACTAACTTGGACAGGTTCCTGTATTCCTTGTCCATCCTTACCAAGTCCCTTAAAGGGATCATAGACCATTTGTAACATTTGCACTGAAACTTTATCATTAGGGCTATATAAGAGCATGTCCATCTGAGTAAGACTATCTCTTTCCCATAAAGTAAAGGGGATAGATGGGATTACATATGGGCAGAAGGTTCCTGACTTTTCCTCATCTTTCCTATTTAAAATCTGAGAACGTTTTGCCACTGAAGGCAATTGGCCTATGCCTATAAGTCCCGAAGGAGCCATCTGAGTCAGCCATGAGACAGGCCAATCTTTTCCGGCTATACAAGAAACATCAGCGCCGGTGTCCAATAAACCTTTGATTTTGACTCCTTGAATATACAATTCTTTGAAAGGTCTTGAATTAGTTACTTCTTGAACCCAGAAAACAACATCACTAGAGCCAAATCCAGAGTCACCCCTATGCAGGTTAAAGTTTTACCTGCTTTATGATAAGGCAAGAGCAGCAACTGGGCTATTCTTTGGCCTTTGTTAAACTGCACAGTTTTCCTAGGGGAGTAACAAGATCCTGGATTTCTCTTGTGTAATCCAAATCCACCACTCCAGGAATAATGGAAATTCCTTGTAAAGATAAGGAACTTCTACCCAATATAATACCCACTGTTCCTTTCAGGAGAGGGACCTTTACTCCCATAGGAATTGAGGTCAATGGAACGTCTGGGGTTAATATTGTAGTGGTGGAGGAAAACAAGTCCAGTCCTGCACTTCCTGGGGTGGCTCGGGTGACCTCTACAATGGAACAAAAGGAATGAACGGGTTCATGGCTGTTGCTGCCCCTATTGTTGCTTGGGGCCGGGGCTGGCCCCTCCAGGCGTTTTCCTGAACTGGGGCAGCCTGGTCCTGTGTTAAAGGGGTACCATTCTTATGAAATTTGGATTGGCAATCCCGGGCCCAATGGAAGCCGTTTTGGCATTGTGTGCATATTGTTTTTGGCCAATTCATTCCAGGTGGCAGTGTTGCACTAGGCATATTGGTAGCACTTTGACTGGCTGGACATTTTTTGCTTTTATGACCAAATTGTCCTCAACTAAAGCATGAAATAGCAGAGGAAACCTTATTCTTATTACCCTCTGCATATTTTGAATTACTTGAGAAAAAGATTCCCCTTTAAGAGCAGCGGCCATAGCCATGCCCTGTAAATAAGCTGGGCTTATATTGGCACATTGTCTGATAAAGTCGGTAATGTGCCCTGTTTTCCTTATAGGTCTAATAAGAGCCTGACAAGTATTATTAGCATTTTGAAAGGTCAGCTGCTTAATTAATATATTGGCAGCTTCTTCACTAGAAACGACCCGACTGACAGCAGTAGTTAACCTGGCAAGAAAATTCTCATAATTTTCATCAGCTCCATTGTCTAATATTAGACAAAAAGGAAGTTTGAGTGACTAGGCAAGAAATTTTTCAAGCCTTGATAGAACAATCAGAAATTTGATTAAATACCTGTTTGGGTGACAGTGATTGAGCATTATGAGTATTAAAAATTCCAGTTCCCATGAGCATGTCTTTCTCAATTATAAACATACCTGGAAGTCGATTTAAGTTTTGAGTCACTTGGAATTGTACCTGGTCCTCATATTCTGTTTTCCACAGTAAGTAGTCACCTCCAGACAAGCAGTTCTTGGTCAATTGTTGCCAGTCAAGGGTAGTCATCCATCGAGAAGCAAATTGATCTAAAATAGTGAATGTATAAGGTGCTAGAGGGCCGTGTTTTCCACTTGCTTCTCTTAGCTCTTTTACCAATTTGTAGGGCAATGCTTCCCAGACTCTTACGTGTTCTCCATTGTTACCAGGTGTGAGAACTACAAGAAAGCCTGCTGAGAGACTGAAATCTCCCTCTTTTTGTGCTTCAACTCGAGCTGCCTGTATACCAAACAGATAAGGAGTAACTGGTTCTAAAGGCAAAGGCATTTGCTTGCCTGGTAAAACCTGTAAGGGAGGCTTATTAGAGTTGTTAAGTGAATGGCTTACAGCAGGAGTGTCAGTATAGGTGGAGGGGAGTCACCTTCCGTGTTTCCCTCAGCCTGAGGGTCCTGTGGAACAAGGGTATCATCAGTTGAAGGTGGTGCAGAGGTGGCGGCAAAGGAGAAAGTATCAGAGTTCTCTTCATCATTGTATTCAGCAGTCTTCTTGGAGAGAATCTTATCATAATCATGCTGTGGGTCTAAAGCATCTTTAATTAAATTCCACAAGACAAAAGCATCAGAGAGAACTTTATCAGAACCATGGTTAGTGTAATACAGTATAAGCTCCTGTCTCACCTTAGACCAGGTGTCTGGATTCACTGTTCCTTCTTCGGTAAACGACAGGCACTGCTCCTGGACAAAATGCAAAAATCGGGTTAAATCAACAGAAGAGACTTTAGTTCCTCGCCTAGAAAGATTATTCATTAAGATACTGATGAACATTTTACGTTCCTTACATTGGTTCTGATCCATGATTAGATCACGACTCTGGCTTCACAAAACTTGGCTTACCCGTCCTTGCTCTGCCTGTCTCTACAGAGGGGTCTGCAGCACCCTGGGTAAGATCCTAGCTGCCCTGAAACTAGAAAAACACTTACCTTTCCAGGGCCCCACGTTTGGGTACCAGTTGCGGGGGGCCCCTGCAGAGAGATTTAGGGGGTCCCTGGGAGGTGTGGTGGCATCAGTGATTATTCTGGAGAAAGAAAGAGACAAGGGGGGAAAGAAAGAGACTGGATTCTGTCTATTGCAGAAGGCATTTAATCGGACAAACCGTAAGCCTTTTATCCCAAATTTTCACAGGTTAAATCACAAGACTTTCACGTGAGCACAAAGCCAGGTGGGCGAGGGACATCCCCCACCCACCAGGTGTTTCCTCAAGCATGAGGAAGGACAATCCCAGTTAAATCTCAAAACTTTTACATGAACACAAAGTCAGGTGGATGAGGGATGTCCCCCACCCACCAGGCGTTTTCTCAAGTATGAGGAAGGGCGATAGCAATTAAATCACAAGACATTTCTATGAACACAAAACCAGGTGGATGAGGGGCGTCCCCCACCCACCAGGTGTTTCCTCAAGCATGAGGAAGGATGATGCCAAAATTATCTCACGGTTCCTCATGCTTGGTTAATATTCCTCAAAAGCAATACAATAATTCTAATATCATAATATTCTAATAATAAATAACATAAAAATTATGCATACACAACACCTAATGACCAACTTAAATCCTAATTCCTTTCTATTTTACACTAATTCTACTTACACTATAGAAACTCTTAATTATAGACCAATCCAGTTCCTAAAGAATGTGGCCCAGTCAAAAGATCACACTGAGCCATTTTTAGGAACAATTGATTACAATCTCTTAACAAAATGGCTGTTCTAAAATCCTATATA
>NW_007043019.1:0-868 GCF_000164805.1 Carlito syrichta
AGCTGATCTGGATTAAAAAAATGTGGTACATATATATAATGGAATGTTATGCAGCCATAAAGAAGGACAAGAAGGACAGACTTTGCAGCAACTTGGATGGATTTGAAGTCAATAATACTCAGTGATTTATCACAGAAACAAAGAACTGAGTTCCATATGTTCTCACTCTAAGGTGACCCTGAGCAATTATAATGCTATAAGAAAGTGATTGGAGTGCTCCCAGGGCTTGGACGCTCCTGATGCGCCTAGCAGGGACCAAGACTGCAAACTGCTGAATAGACAGACTGTAAAACAGAGGGAAAAGTGAACAAAACCAGAAGACCCTCATAAGGAAGAACAGGTCATTGCAGAAGAGAAATAAAAGCAACCCCTCCTTCCCTCAAAAACAGAATTGAAGAGGGGGAGGGAAAGGGGTAAAGGGAGAAAAATCTACAGAAATGAAGAAAAACCAAAAGAAGAGTATGGGTCTCTCCCAGACGCCTGGGAGAGCAGACACTGAGAAAATTGACTTTGGAATACAAACAATGCAAAGTCCCCAGAATGAAGGGTCTCAAAATGCAAATGCAGATATCAAAACAATAATGGAGAGACTAAAAAGAATTGAGGAGACACAAGAAGAAACTAGGAAGGAGCTGATATCTGAGATAACAGTAATAAAGAATACTGTGAATGAAATAAATAACAAATTGATAAGCATGGAAAGCAGAATTACCGAAGCAGAAGAAAGAATCTCAGAGCTTGAGGACCAAAATATAGAAATAACCCAAACTCTTAAAAACACAGAAAATAAGCTAAAAAAGACAGAACAAAACCTTCAAGAGATGAGTGACTACCTCAAGAGGCCTAACCTAGATAATCGGACTCCCTG
>NW_007043020.1:0-635 GCF_000164805.1 Carlito syrichta
CCAGAAATTAGATATGTATCACTTATTCTGAGGGGTCTAAGTGGGCGATGTAGCATTTACTTATCACTTATGGGGCTATTATGTCTATTTATTCAGCATCTACCTTTCAATTTGCTACGTATCCATCTTGATAGACAGATGATGGTGATAGATAGATGGAGATAGATAGATAGATATAAAAAAGATATAGATATATTCTGCATGAAGGAGAGTTAAGGCACAGACTCGTACAACATTATTACAGACTTACATTTTATTTTATTTTATTTTACTTTACTTTTTACTTCACTTTTTACTTTAGTCTTTACTCTTTTCTTTACTCTTTACTGTTT
Organism: Carlito syrichta; assembly: GCF_000164805.1. NCBI lineage: Eukaryota > Metazoa > Chordata > Mammalia > Primates > Tarsiidae > Carlito > Carlito syrichta. The sequence continues at coordinate 333 of NW_007043020.1, forward strand.
TCTTTACTTTACTCTTTACTTTATGCTTTACTTTACTCTTCTACACTTTACGCTTTACTTTACGCTTTACTTTACTCTACTTTACTTTTTACTCTACTTTACTTTTTACTTTACTTTTTACTTTACTTTTTACTTTACTTTACTTCACTTTACTTCACTTTACTTCACTTTACTTCACTTTACTTTACTTTACTTTACTTTACTTTACTTTGCTCCAGCGATCCTTCCGCCTCAGCCTTCCAAGTAACCGGAACTACAGGCACGCACTACCACACCCAGCTCATTTTTGATTTATTTGTAGAG
>NW_007043021.1:0-946 GCF_000164805.1 Carlito syrichta
CGCCAAGATTTCGGAGTTTCCCCGTGGACCGAGCTGCATCTCAGAGGACAACTGACGGTCTCTACCTAGGGCTACTCCCTAGGGAGGCAAGAAAGTCCCCAAAGGAAAGTTCGAACCGCCAGAGCCTGTAAGGGTGGGAGACAAAGTGCTTGGTTTCTTTACTCTTTTCCTCTCTGACTGGCGAAGTAACTCCACGAAGGACCTTGAAACTCCAACAGCTACGTTATGCCTTTCTGCGCCTTTGGTGAGTCATCCCCTTTTATTTTTCATCCACACACACATGTACGCTCTTGGACCGCCCTTTGTTCGGATGGCTTTCTGGGTCTCTCGGGTTTCCGGTTCTGTCTTGGAAGACTCCTAGCAAGGGTCGGGGACCTGGTACCTGCTCAAAGTCCTGGTACCAGGCCTTCCAAGACTCAAAAAACAACTCAGAAAACAACACAAAATATTGAAAATCCATGAAGTCACCACTCAGAACAAGTAACAGAAGACCACTTTAAAATATTCACCTCGTTCCCCCGGGAGTTCCCCCACTCCCGTCCACCGCAGCCTCGACCTGCTGGGCTCCGGCGATGCTTCCGCCTCAGCCTTCCGAGGAGCCGGAATTACAGGCGCGCGCTACCATGCCTGGCTACATTTGAGGCTTATAATTATTCTGTTTTTTTTAAATTTTGTTCTCCATAGATACCAAATGTAGGTAGTGTCTTATTAAAGTTCATAAAGGAATCATGGAATTATATATACTCATCAGGAACCTGCATCTACATTATGTTTTTAAGCTCTATAAATACGAATGCTGCAGGCAATTTTTCCTTAATATGTACACAATTCATCTAGCCATTCATTTTTCTGATAAATAGCAAAATATGAAAAACAAAATAATGAGTGTTTTGATTTATTTTTGTTACATGGTATACTTAGTGTTTTGTAAGCCTCTTCTAGGTAG
>NW_007043022.1:0-615 GCF_000164805.1 Carlito syrichta
CTCTTTACTGGCCTAACCTCTATCAGTTAGAAATTTTTTCAGCTCACCTGGCTGGCTTAGGAGAAAGTCTAGGACATTAAAGACCCAGAATTATGTTCTCATCTTCTTTCTTTGTGAGAGGACAGACATGCCCATGATCTTCACAAACAAAATTATTCACATGAGGGTTAAGATTCTTCAGCAATGACATACAAAAAAAAAACCTAAAAGAATGAGGAGGAAAAATTTCAGACTGGGAAAGCAGTGTTGCGATAATTACTACTACTTAATATTTATGTGTTCTCTGGCCCAAATCTATCAGTGAGTGAATGAAAACTGACTATGAATAATATGACCATAGAACTATGATTTTAAAAATTAGTCTAAGGACTGAGTGTGTGTGTGTGTGTGTGTGTGTGTGTGTGTGTGTGTGTGTGTGTGTGTGTACACTGTCACCTTGGAAATACTTCTGTATCCAAATTTCTCTGAAATTCAGAGTTGAGTTCCCAGAGGGTGAGAATTTGCTTTGGACACTGAAGTTGAAGCAAAAGTCTTGTGTGGTGGCTCTTCTGTCATCAAGCAGTGAGGGAGATTGGAAAAATGTCTTGGTCTTTCTGAACCTCATTTTCCACATCA
>NW_007043023.1:0-1185 GCF_000164805.1 Carlito syrichta
CACCCAGAGAATCCTTGGGTCTATATAAGTGTGGCTGGGGTCCAAATTAATTTCTTAATTAATACTAAGGCTAAGTTTTTAGCCCTTGTGCTCATACTGAACTTCTTCCTCCTAAAACCTACTCTCCAGTGAAATTAAAGGTGTTCCAAAATCTAAATGTTTCACCTAACAGTTACTAAAAAGTAAATTCAAATTATGACTGTAAAGGGTTATCTATAAATAAATAAAAAGGAAAACAAAAGCTGGGCTCGGTGGCTCAGCCTGTAATCCCGTGCCTTTGGGAGGCTGAGGTGAGTGGATTGCCTGAGCCCGCGGGTTCGAGACCCGCCTGGGCAGCGAGACCTCATCTCTACAATAAATCAAAAAAATCAGCCGGGCGTGGTAGCACATGCCTGTAATTCTGGCTACTTGGAAGGCTGAGGCGGAAGGATCGCTGGAGCCCAGCAGGTCGAGGCTGCGGTGGCCGGGAGTGGCCACTGCACTCCAGTCTGGGCGATAGAGTGAGACTCCAACAAAAAAAAAAAAGGAAAACAAAAAGCAAAGGAAAAATGTAAAAAGATTGTTGGTATACAAATAAAGTTTTAGCAAAAAAAAAAAAAGGAATATAAATAAATATATACATATTTATCTAAGAGGAAATCTTATATAGTACATTTCTGTCCTATAATAAAGTAGATAGTTATGAAAGCCTTAAGTTCAGTCCTAAATGCCATCCATTGTCAAGACAAAATTCAATTAGTCCTCCCCCCACTGTCTTTGCTACAAAAGAGCGAGTTTTTTTTTTCTTTTCAAATCGTTGCACTATCATTTTGGCTAAATAAGTAACTTTTACAACAACTACTGTAATTTTGTGTTGTAACATGCTTTTAAAAAAACCTTTGATACTTAAACTCTTCAAGTTCTTGATTCAGTCTCTAGGGTGAAATAAGCAGCAAGCTCCAGGGACCACACCTACCCCACCCTCTTCTAAATTGCCTGAAGGCCAGGTAAATTAATTTCACTAACAGCATGAACTTTAAAATCTCCTTCCAGGAACAAGAATTACTATCCAACATAGGATAAGTAAAAAATAACCTGGGCTTCACTCTTTAGTAAATCAATTGTTATAAAAGTATGTCAGACCTATTATAAAAACAAAGAAAACTGTTTTCTCTTGCCAATGTTTACCTGTTTTGAATTCTCAAT
>NW_007043024.1:0-877 GCF_000164805.1 Carlito syrichta
AAAGACTTTATGGAAAATTTGTTATGATTTGGCAGTTCTATAAATAGGAGGAACTTGTTATGACTGAAAAAGACAGTTTTTTTATTCTCTCCCCAAGCTCTGGGTTAGTCTCTTATCCTCCCACCTCCTATCCCTGGGGCATATTTACATAAGGGCAAGATCAAACAAATTCAACAGTGTCCACAGTTTCATTTCTTCCAAATAATTCTCTAGTTTTGCAGCTCTGACATCTTGAGGTCCCCAGTGAAGAGGGGGAAGTTCCTTGGGGATGCCATTTTCCCAGCACTGGGTGCACAGACTCGCCACCATGATGCAACGGGCCTGGTCGCCAACCTTTCAAAATGACCTTTCTCCATTGCCCAGATGGCAGGGACGCCAGGCAGGGAGGTGGAGGGCTGGACTGTTCCAGGCCGACCACCCCAGCCTGCCTCCACCCCAATGCGGGCCCTGGTTTACCTGCATCGTTAAGCACTCATGAGAACCTCTCACTTTTCTTCACCAAGACCTGGGAAGCCACTCTCTCTTTGAGACAATTTAGCGAGTGTCACGCAGTCCTCAGTGGCCGAGACCCGCGGGGTCATGCACAGTTTCCACCCTCGACCCTTGGGCTTCAGGTTAAGACATTGGGGGGTCTTCCTGTGGCGACCGCACTGCTCCCAAGGCCCCAGTTCCTGGGTGTCCAGCCTGCACCATCGTGCCAAGCAGGGCCAGGCATCCCCCCCCATTGACCCCAGGTTAGAATAGTGCACCTTAATTGCCCCAAGGGGATGGGGCTGCAGGGACTGCAGTGAGCATGGCACTGCAGGCAGGACAAGCTGAGGCAGGTGGTGGGAGGACATGCCTGGAGCGACTCCAGGGAAAACCCTGAAGGGAAAGG
>NW_007043025.1:0-4112 GCF_000164805.1 Carlito syrichta
GAGATATCCTCTCATCCAGTAGAATGGCTATTGTTAAAAATACAAAAATAAATAAATAAATAAATAGCAAATGCTGGCAAGGATACAGAGAAAGGGAAATTCTTATATACTGTTGGTAGGAATTTAAACTAGTGGTGTCACCAAGGAAAACAGTATGGAAGTTCCTAAAAAAACTAAAAACAAATCTGCCATATGTTCTGCTGGGTATATATCCAAAAGAAAGAAAATCAATACATCAAAGAGATCTCTGCACTTTTGTGTTTATTGTAGTCAAGATATAAAAACAATCTAAGTGACCATCAGTGGATGAATGGATAAATAAAAAGTAGTATATATAACACAGTGGAATATTATTCAGTCATAAAAAAGAATTAAATCCGGTTATTTGCAGCAACAGGAATGAAACTGGACCATCATTAAGTGAAATAAGCCAGGCACAGAAAGACAAATATTGTATGCTCTCATTACAGAGAGTAGAATGACAGTTACCAGAGGCAGAGAACAAAATGGAGTGGAGTTAAGAAAGAGTAGGTGGTTAAGAAGCACAAAAATTTAGCTAGAGGGAAGGAAAAAGGTCCAGTATTTGACAGTACAGTAGGAAAATCATAGTTAACAATAATCTACTGTATATTTCAAAGTAACTAGAAAAGAAGAACAGTAATGGTCCCAATACAGAGAAAAGATTAAGTGTTTAAGTTGACAGAGATACCAGTTACCCTAATTAAACACTGTATACATGTATTAAAATATCACATGCACACCAAAAATATATTCAATTATTACATATCAATAAAAAAAGAAAACTACTGTAACCAGAACAAAAAAGGTATTTTGTGGTAATTTTAAAATTTATTCCTACAATATTCATAAGCTCAATTACAAATCTTAAAAATATTCAGATTTGTTAAAAATGCACATGTTGTCATTTGGTCAACAGAAAAGTTTCTTGGAGTATGAGTTTCTAATAGTTGATCACAAATAACCCATTTTGGTGGCTAGCAAAAATAGTTATGTATTTCAAGAAAGTAGCTAACTGAATAATGATAAGCATTCCTAAAACTCACACACCCAAAGTGAACCTATTTCTCCCAACCTCTCTCTCTCACAAACACGTATGCTCACTCACTGCTCACTCACACACCATCCATTCCCCAACAAGAAATACCTGGATTGTATTTCTCTTTCCTTGATCTAATGAATTCCCAAAGAGACCCAAGAGAAATTATGGCTCTGAGACACCAGTTATGTGTATGGTTTTGGACCTTTTCTGCAAATCTCAAATTGAACTACTAACAAATTGTACTTTGGAGTGCAAGCATAATCCTAATCATGCTCTTAGCTTTCATTAAATTTACAGTTTTTGCCTAAAAGTATGAACAGTAAACATGATACATAAAGTGAAGATCAGGTACAAATATAAAATTTTACTTACAAACACGAATTTCTGTCTCTTAATACAATGTTTCATAAAATTCACAAATTGTGAAAATAGAATATTCTATTCAGATAATAGTTTAAGATAAATACCTGTTTTCCATGATTCCTGAATCCTGTAGCAAACTAATAGTCTTTGTTGTAATCTCCACTTTCCATACACTTCCAAAGAAATCACTTGTCAGGACATTTTCAGGATCCCTCTGAAACAGATCAGCTCAATGTGCAGGAGGAGACACACACAGACTCTTGGGACACATATGAAACTGAAAAAATAGATAATAAATACAAACAAGTACACATGTAAATATGCTTTTTATTCAATCCAATAACAAAATACAGTTGGCTACAGTCTATTTTTAAAGTTCTCCCAACCTAAAGAAGCCACAAGTTCCAAAGGTTAAAGTTTCATTCCTATTGTAAAGCTTGAAATTCTAAGAAAATTATACAGATATTTGAACAGTGATAAAAATGAAGCTGGCCATGGAGACCAAAAACATTCACTTTCTTAAAGTACAAGATACAAATGTATTCTAAACCCTTAAATCCACTGAGAACTCACACTCAACACTATGACAAGAGAATTGCTTTTTTTTTTCTTCATCTGTATTCATCTCTGTGGGGTGTTCTATCAGAAAGGTTTCCAAACATTGTGTAATCATGACTCGATTCAAACTTCAAATTCAAGTAAGATATTACATGGTAGCCCAATATGTAAAAAAAAATAAAATAAAACAACAACATGACAACAAGCTGCTCTGATTGCAGGAAGTTGAAACACAGCCTCTCTAATACACACCCCCATGCTCTCTGCTGTAATTCCATGTATCATTTTATAAATCAAATAACTTTCTTAACTTGTCCATGTCAGAAACAAACCCAAGTCATCTCCACAGACACTGTATTTCTCCAAAGAATACAAATGAAAACCACAACTTCACCACAAAACAGATGACACAATAATTTCTGTGTTAATCTTATTCCTGTTATTACACATCAGCCAAGGTTGGACACATACTCAATCTCACAGGAGAGTGTAAAAAATGTCCATTACATAAAATTCACATTGCTATCTTTCATAGAGGATGCAGAGGTTGGCAAGAAATGCTTTATTTTATTTTATTTTTTAATTGCTTTTCAAGGATTTAAGTCTAGCTAGTGATGAGTAAGCATAATAAAGTAAATAAAAAAGATGACAGGTTCCACCTCAGAAAAGAATAAACCTCTTATAGTTTGAAGATGGGACAAAAGAGAGAATGAAATTTAAACTATTTTTTGAAATAAAAGGATTTAATATAAACATATAATAAGAACATGTCTAATGAAAGTGCACTTGAAAAAACGTGTAAAATAAACAACTTAGTTTCTCTGAAGCACAAGATATATAAAGAAAACTGTTCTAGACCTGCCATTAAGGACCCAGGCTCACAGAACCTGGCCATCTGTGAAGACAAGACTGTTTTCATTGGTCATTGCCAGTCCAAATGCAGAGAGGTGGGAAGGGCAGAGAGCAGATACAACTTAGGATGACCAGTGTCCCAAACTCTGGGCTGAGGGATCTGCAGGTGCTCTCTAGAAGTCTGCTTACTCACTCTGGGGTACATACAACTTCCATCCCCACGTAAAATGAAGGTTCAAGGACACGAAGCCATTATCTAAAATCAACTACTGGCAACCCAATGAAGGAAATCACTAAAAGGAAACACAAATAAGAGATCAAGATGTAAAATGCCACATAGGAATGGCACAGCAGATGGCAGGCTGAGAAAAAAAGTAAAAGATAAAATACAATAAGCAGAGAAAATTGAAGTACCAAGTATACAGAAGGTTCCTCAGGAATTCCTATTGGAGCAACTTGGGAAGAAAGTGAGACAGACACCACCCTGAAACAAAAACTCCTAGAAGTTATTCAAGAAAACTTCCCTCATCTCATCAGTGATGCAAAAATTCAAACACAAGAGTTTCAGAGAATCTGCGAGACAACAAATGAGAAGACCACCTCCCAGACACATAATAACTCACCTAAACAAAGTAGGTATAAAAGAAAAATTCCAAAAGACAGCAAGAGAAAAAGGTCAGACTACCTACCCGGGAAGACCAATTAGAATAGCAGCAGATTTATCTACAGAAACACTTCAGGCTAGGAGAGCTTGGAGACCAATCTTCAAAGTTCTCAAAGATAAAAAATTTCAACCAAGTATAACTTGCCCAGCCAAGCTATGCTTCATCAGTGAGGGAGAGTTAAAATCTTTCCCAGACATCCAATCCCTAGGAACTTATGCTGCCTCCAGATCACCTCTTCAAGAAACACTTAAGAAAGTATTAAACACAGAAGAAAAGGAGAAAAGAACGACAATTTTCTTCACAAGAGTACAGGAAAAAATGGAAAAAAACAGATGAATCAACCCAAAACCCTAAAGACAGCAAGCAAACAGGAACAACAACAACTCTATAAGAATCTCATGACAGGGATAAACCCCCACATTTCAATAATTAACCTGAATGTGAATGTACTAAATTCACCACTAAAAAGACACAGAATGGTGGACAGGATAAGAAACCATGACCCCATTATTTGCTGCATCCAGGAGACTCATCTCACTACAAGGGACGCACACAGACTCAAAGTTAAAGGACGGAAAACAAGTTTCCAAGGCAAATGAATCACAAAAGAAGGC
>NW_007043025.1:4900-7956 GCF_000164805.1 Carlito syrichta
AAGACCAACAAAACACCAACTTTAAAAGAAGAATCCAAAATACCAAAATAAGAGCCCAAATATGGAACATAAAAGACAAAGGTATCATAGAAAAAAAATCAACAAATCAAAAAGCTGGTTCTTTGAAAGAATTAACAAGATTGCTGGACCCCTAACCAGAATGACCAAGAAAAAAGAGAGAGAAAGCCCAAATAAACACAATCAGAAATACAAAAAATCAAATGACAACAGACCCCCCCCCAAAACAAAAGATTAACAGAGATTACTATGTACACTTACATGGAAACAAACTTGATAACTAAATGATATGGAGGACTTTCTGACATCACACAACCTGCACAGGTTAAAACAAGACATCGAGACACTAAATAGACCAACCCGGGAAATTGACTCTGTCACATGAAAACTACCTACAAAAAGAAAGCCCTGGAACGAATGGCTTTCCATTAGAGTTCTGCAAAACATACAAGGAGGAGCCAATACCAATCCTATTGAAAGTATTTCAGGCAATTGAGAAAGATGGAATTCTCCCCAAATCATGTTACAAAGCTAATATTACATTGATACTCAAACTGGGTAAAAATCCAACAAAGAAAGAGAACAAAAGGCCAATATCCCTTATGAACACAAATGCAAAAATCCTCAACAAGATTCTAGTACATCGGATCCAAAAACACATCTCAAAAATCATCCACCATGATCAAGTGGGCTTCATCCCCAAATTACAGGGCTGGTTCAACATTCCCAAGATCATAAATGTCATTAAATACACTAACAGATGTAAAAACAAGAAACACATGATTATCTCATTAGATGCCCAAAAAACTCTTGATAAAATCCAGCATCTCTTCTTGATAAAAATCCTCAAATACTTAGGTATAGAAGGAACATACCTCAAGATAGTAAGTGCCATCTATGGCAAACCAACAACTAACGCATTGCTAAATGGACAGAAACTAGAAACATTTCCCCTGAAAACTGGAATAAGATAAGGTTGCCCACTCTCACCGCTCTTGTTCAATATTGTTCTGGAAGTCCTAGCTCGGGCAATTAGACAAGAGAAGGAAATAAGTGATATCCAAATAGGAAAAGAGGAAATCAATTATCCCTCTTTGCTGATGATATAATCTTATACCTTGAAAATACACGAAAATCTGTCAAAAATATGTTTGCACTGATAAAGGACTTTGGCAAAATCTCATAGTACAAAATAAATATGCAAAAGACAACTGCATCCCTATACACCAACAACAAGCAGGCGGAGATCCAAATAAAAAGCACAATCTCATTCTCAATAGCCACCCCAAAAATGAAATACCTCGACATCTTCCTAACCATAGAAGTGAAAGATCTTTACAATGAGAATTACAAAATACTGCTTAAAGAAATCCAAGAAGACATAAACAAATGAAAAAAATATTCCATGCTCATGGATAGGAAGAATCAACATTGTTAAGATGTCCATCCTACAAAAGCAATCTACAGATTCAATGCACTACCCATTAAGTTACCAACCTACTTCTCAGACTTGGAAATGACAATACAGAAATTCATATAGAAACATAAACAACCACGAATAGCCAAAACAATCCTTAACAAAAAAAAACAGGAGGTATCACACTTCCAGTCTTCAAACTTTACACTAAGGCTACAGTAATAAAAACAGCCTGGTATTGGCACAAGAACAGGCTCATAGACCAATGGAACAGGACAGAGATTCCAGAATCAAAGCCTCAATTCCTCAACCAACTCATCTGTGACAAAGCCTCCAAGAACAACCACTGGGGAGAGGAGAACCTATTCAGTAAATGGTGCTGAGAAAACTGGCTGACCACATGCAGAAGATTGAAACAGGACCCCTACCCATCACCATACACAAAAATTAACTCTAAATGGATCAAAGACCTAAACATAAAACTTCAAACTACAAGAATCATAGAAAATTCAGGAGACACCCTGAAACTGGAACTGGGAACCAATTCCTATTCAGAACCCTAAAGGCTGATACCTTAAGAAATAAGACAGACAAGTGGGACCTCATAGCAGGAGGACAGTCCACAGAATGGGAAAAAATATTTGCCAAAGGTATATCTGACAAAGGCCTAACATCTAGGATCTACAAGGAACTCAAATGCACCGAAAGGAAAAAAACAAACAGCCCCTTTAAAAGTGGGGAAAAGACATGTATAGACACTTCTCAAAAGATACAGCCAACAGACACATGAAAAAGTGCTCAGCCTCATTCATCATGAGAGAAATGCAAATCAAAACCAAATTGAGATACCACCTAACCCCTGTAAGAATGGTCATCATTAATAAAAAAACAACAACAGATGCTGGCAAGGATGTGGAGAGAAAGGAACGCTTTTACACTGCTGGTGGGAATGCAAACTAGTACAACCTCTCTGGAAAACAGTCTAGAGATTTCCGAAAGAACTAGAAATTGACCTTCCATATGACTCAGCATATCCCGTATTGGAAATATACCCAGAGGAACTCAAATCATTCTACAGAAAAGATACTTGCACAATTATGTTTGTTGCAGCTCTAGTCACAATAGCAAAAACATGGAACCAACCGTGTTGCCCATCGAAACTGGACTGGATAAAAAAAATGTGGTACATATACACAATAAAATATTATGCAGCCATAAAGAAGGACAAATGTATAGACTTTGCAGCAACCTGCATTGATTTCTAGTCGATCATACTGGACTAGAAACAAAGAACAGAGTTTCATATGTCCTCACTCATAAACAGACCTGAATAATTATAATGTTATAACAAAGTGATTGGCAGTAGTGGGAAACTGTCAGGGGGGTGTGATTGGCAGTTGAGGGCAACTGATTGGGGAGGGAGGGGCATACCTCATCAACAATGGTACTCACATGATCAATGTTTATATACCTATCCCTGAAATGTACCCCACATCTTTATAATAAAATTGTTTTTAAAAGTAAGAATATGTATAACCTGAAAAATAAACAGATGTTCGTAATCTCCATAAATATGGAACTTGGTTAGAGGAATTCTTATTTCCTACAAATGGGATGCCAA
>NW_007043026.1:0-901 GCF_000164805.1 Carlito syrichta
GGCCGTTACTACCCAAATGGATCAATTTTTTTCTTTCTTCACAAAATAAGGGATTTATCAAAACCACTTTTACATATCACAGACTTCTGAAAATGATATTTACAGCATGATTACTTGCTATTTCATTTGTTATTTTATATCAACTGACAAATTTTAACACATACACTTTTGCGCAATTACCAGGGGAAAAATAACCCAAACCAAATTAAAAAAACTACCATAGCTCAATATGTGTGGTGAAATTAGATACATCTGATCTACCTTTTATTCTTTTGGGTTGATCACTCCTTGTGTATCTTTTTCCATCAAATGAACTTCAGAGGAGGAAAACTACTTTAAACAAAAAGCATGTGCCTTAGAAATTTCAAATTCTAACAACCGGGCTTGGTGGCTCAGCCTGTAATCCCGCGCCTTGGGAGGCTGAGGTGAGAGGATTGCCTGATCCTGCGGGTTCAAGACCCGCCTGGGCAACTTGGTGAAACCTCATCTCTACAATAAATCAAAAAATCAGCCAGGTGTGGCAGTGCATGCCTGTAGTTCCAGCTACTGGGAAGGGTGAGGCAGAAGGAGCACCAGAGCCCAGCAGGTCGAGGCTGCTGTGGCAGGGAGCAGCCACTGCACTCCAGTCTGGGCGACAGAGTGGGACTCCAACTCAAAAACAAAAAAGAAAGAAATTTCAAATTCTATCAATACACATATATCATGATTAGATCAAATAAAACATAGTACTTTAAAGAATAAACCTCTGCAGACAGATATGGCAATTCATGAATCCTTTTTAAAAAATATTTATAAATCAGGCATTATGAAAATCATCCATGAAGAATGAAACTGTAGTAATTTTGTTTGCTTGTTTCTTTTTGTTTTTCATGTAGAGGAAGAGATAAAGGGTTTATTACCT
>NW_007043027.1:0-1648 GCF_000164805.1 Carlito syrichta
CATCAGCGAATAGATGGGTTACTGTCTCCTCTGCGAGTTCATGCTCAACACCATACCGTACACCTGGTACAAGTGACTGGCGCCCTTGACCTCATCTTCTCAGATGGAGCCACACTGTATATATGATGGCCATCCAGGCAGTACCAAGAATACAAGATCTACTGGTGGGAGAAAGGTCACAGCTTTCATATGTCTTGTATCAAAGATGTGGCATTAAGGAGTCCCTGGGGGATGTGGTAGACCCCAAGTAGCCGGTCACTAATACCTGCCTCATAAAGGACATCTACACCATCAAGCTGGAAGGTTTGACCTTCACCTCCCCCTTCTGCCCTCAAGTGAAGCAGAATGACTACTGCAGGTCCTGGTGGAGTCAACACCAAGTTCATCCTGCCATAAGAGGACTGGCTTCTCCACCAGTCCCAAGTCTCCAAACACGCACTGGAAGCCAATGGTATTCTACACAGAGGACTACCCAACAGCGAAGATGGAGAGGATCCCTTCGGCACCACCAGCATGCAGCCAACACCAAGAACGACTGGGACCTGGGCTTCACCATCAATCTGAACTTCAACGACCAGCTGTGCAAGCCGTCCTGCTCCACCAACTCCCGGATACAGCACCTGCCTCTCCTGCCCTGGCCAGCCTGGCCCTGCATGGGCCAAGGGACTGTGCATTCTTAGTGTGGGGAGGCCCCTTTCCTCTCTCTCCTTCCTGCAGGAGGGGATTTTAGGGGCCTGGGCTGGAGGAAGGGCACATCACAACCCTATTTTTTAAAAATTGGGGTCTCACTCTGTGGCCCAGGCTGGAGAGGAAAGTGGCACACTCACAGCTCACCGCCGCCTTGACCTCCCAGACTCAGGCGAGTTTTTCATCTTAACCCTCCAGAGTAGCTGAGACCACAGGTACTTTCACCCCACACCGGCTAACATTTTTTATTTTGTTATAGAGAGAAGGTCTAGCTATGTTGCCCAGGCTGCTCTTGAACTCCTGGGCTCAAGCAGTTCTTTCACCTTGGCCTCCCTAAGTGCTAGGATTACATGCGTGAGTCACTGCGCCCAGACTGATAACATGGTTTATTTGGTGGCGTTTACATCAATAAATTCTCAGCTGGGGGAAAAAATGGATTCTGTGAATTTAGCCCCATTTACGTCATTTTATAGGCCATCATTTAGGTATCTTTGCATTATGAACAAGCAGCAATTACAATAATGAGACTAGCTGACCATCTCGTCCCATAAATGGTCGGTTCATATCATGCCAATTCCTGGCTTGAAGAAGGTTTTGTAAGATGGCAGGGAGCCGGGCTCGGTGGCTCAGCCTGTAATCCCGCAACTTTGAGAGGCTGAGGTGAGTGGATTGCCTGAGCCCGTGGGTTTGACACCCGCCTGGGCAGCGAGACCTCATCTCTACAATAAATCAAAAAATCAGCCAGGCGTGGTAGCGCATACCTGTAATTCCGGCTACTTGGAAGGCTGAGGCGCAAGGATCGCCAGAGCCCAGCAGGTCGAGGCTGCGGTGGCCAGGAGCGGCCACTGCACTCCAGTCTGGGCGACAGAGTGAGACTCCAACTCAAAAAAAAAAAAAGATGGCAGGGAAAGAACTAACAAGGGAGTGGAAGGAGAAAGACTGGACATATGTTGAGAGTCAG
>NW_007043027.1:2477-3895 GCF_000164805.1 Carlito syrichta
GGTTCGAACCAGCCTGGACAATTTGGTGAGCCCTCATCTCTGCAATAAATCAAAAAATTAGCCAGGCATGGTGATGCACATCTGTGGTTTCAGCTACTTGGAAGGCTGAGGTAGAAGGATCACCTGAGCCCAGCAGGTCGAGGCTGCAGTGGCAGTGAGTGGGCCACAGAGGGACATTCTGACTCAAAAAAAAAAAAGATGGGAGGCAACGTGTATCCATGACAGGAATTTTGGCTTAGAACGGCACCTAGAATATAGCATGTACTGAGAAAATGGGCCTGTGCTGTAATATTCAATGCTTTATTATGAAACAGGCTTTATGTCTCCTTACTTTTTATTTTCATCTTCAATGTTGTCCTCACTGTTATAACAACTGCACAGGAGGCTGGTGGGGCTTATAGAGGAGGCAATTTCAGCAGACGCTGGAAGAAGTCCTTTTGCAAAGTATTCCCTGGGCAAGCCTGTATTAACCAATAAGCACCTGATACGTTTCCCCCCCACCCCACCCCACCCCGCCCACAGCAGTCACTAGAGTTGCTTGGACAGCAGCCAGTGTAGGTGTCACCTTAGAAGTTACTGGAGACCCCTACCCCCAAGCAGGAAGCAGTGCAGAAAGGCACAGAAATTCATTTCCAGAAGACAGCTTAAGTGCCCAGCTTGATGGTGCTTCCGCCCCTATGTCTTAAGCAGTTAGCCACTTAGTTCAGACAATTGCCAAGTAATAAAAGAAAATTACCTCATAACTCTCTAGTTTTTGTTTTGTTTGTTTGGGGTTTTTTGTTTGTTTTGAGTCCAGATCTTGCTCTGTTGACCAGACTGGAGTGCTCACCACAACATCAAACTCCTAGGCTTGGGTGATCCTCCTGCTTCAGTCTTTCAAGTAGCTGGGACTATAGGCATGCACCACCGTGCTCAGCTAATTTTTAAATTTTTTTTTATAGAGACGAGGTCTCCCTATTTTGCCTAGGCTGATCACAAACTCCGGGTCTCACCCAATTCTCTTGCCTCAGCCTCCCAAAGTGCCAGAATTACAGGCATGGGCCACCGTGATACCCAGTGATTCCCTGTTTTAAAAATGTGAATTATAGCCAGGTGTTTTTCCCTTTCAGCACAGTATTCAATAAATTGCATGAGATATTCAGCACTTTATTATACAACAGGCTTTATATTAGATTATTTTGCACAACTGTAGGCTATTTTAAGTGTTCTGAGTACATTTAAGGTAGGCTAGGCTAAGCTATGAGGTTTAGTAGGTTAAGTGTACTAAGTGCATTTTTGACTTATGATATTTTCAGTTTATGACTGGATTTATCTGGACATAATCAGACCACAGTTGAGGAACATCTGTAATTGAGTACCTACTACAGTTCCAAAGGTGGACAAGTGGGAAAAGCCAGAGGACGGACGTACTATTCCCA
>NW_007043028.1:0-819 GCF_000164805.1 Carlito syrichta
AGTTTATTTAATTACAATGCTCTACACGTTTGGGGAAACTTCTCAAGTAATAAACTATAGAAATGATCCCTGAAAGCATTGCTTTTATGCATACTTTTCTTTTTTTTTTTTTTTTTTTGAGTTGGAGTCTCACTTTGTCGCCCAGACTGGAGTGCAGTGGCCGCTCCCGGCCACCGCAGCCTCGACCTGCTGGGCTCCGACGATCTTTCCGCCTCAGCCTTCCAAGTAGCTGGAATTACAGGCATGCACTACCAGGCCCGGCTGATTTTTTGGTTTTTATTGTAGAGATGAGGTCTCGCTGCCCAGGCGGGTCTCGAACCCGCGGGCTCAGGCAATCCACTCACCTCAGCCTCCCAAAGGCGCGGGATTACAGGCTGAGCCACCGAGCCCGGCTGTATACTTTTCTTATAGGGAAACTCAAATGTGTTTTATATGAAGAGATACTAATAACCACTTAATACTCCCTGCTACTAAATCTGAAACAGAGAGCTAATGTATGCCTGAGGGAAACAGTTTCAAGAAACATTCTTATATAGCTCCCAAAGCAAATTAACAACAAAAGTCAGGGTGAAAGGGGGAGGGTGCTCCTCTTTCACTTGAAATGCTAAACAAATACTGGATTTTAGTGAATACAGGAGTCTTGAAAAGTGTCCTTAATGTCAAGATACTCAGAAGACAAATTTTCAATTCTCTAGAATTACTTTTTACTCTAAAACGTTTACATTTATTTTCAAAACAATGCTTACATTTATTTCCAGAAGGTACTAAAGTAAGATAACTCTCGTCTAAGAGAGACCCTTGTGGCAAAGGACAGTCGTT
>NW_007043029.1:0-789 GCF_000164805.1 Carlito syrichta
CCTCAGTCTTCCAGTAGCTGGAATTACAGGCGCGTGCTACCATGCCCAGCTAATTTTTTTTTTATTGTAGAGATGAGGTCTAGCCAAATTGCCCAGGCGCGTCTCGAACCCGCGGGCTCAGGTAATCCACTCACCTCAGCTAAACCACCGAGCCTGGCTGCAAAAGCAGATTATAGGAGAGACCAGAGAAGTTAAACCAGTTGGGTCAGCATTTGAGTTAGAGGGAAAGCAGTAGTTGGAGTTGTAGAAAGAATAGGAGAATATGAAAAGAGGTGAAAGCCGGGCTCGGTGTCTCATCCTGTAATCCCGCACCTTGGGAGGCTGAGGTGAGTGGATTGCCTGAGTCCGCGGGTTCGAGTTCCGCCTGGGCAGGTGAAACCTCATCTCTACAATAAATCAAAAAATTTAGCTGGGCGTGGTAGCATGAGCCTGTAGTTACAGCTACCTGGAAGGCTGAGGTGGAAGTATCCCTGGAGCCCAGCAGGTCAAGGCTGGGGTGATCAGGAGCAACCTCTGCACTCCAATCTGGGCAACAGAGTGAGACTCCAACTCAAGAAAAAAAAAAGAAAGAAGAAAGAAAAGAGGTGAAAACCTTTTGGAGGGAGGATTGGCTCACTTAGCAGGATTAATATCCTCTCATGAACTATGGACAATGGGGTCTGGGGAGCCAACACAGAAATTTGACAGGAAGAACGGATATCTGGGTGGCACGCTAACTCATAAAAGGCCTGAATATATGGGATTTCAAGGTATTTGTTGTTTTTCTTTAAGTACAAATCAAGCTGCAAA
>NW_007043030.1:0-750 GCF_000164805.1 Carlito syrichta
AAAATGCTTCTGCACTGCATGTGGACTGAAAAGTAGAGCAACATCTTTGGAAATCAGTGTGGCGGTTTCTAAAGGGACAAGAAATTGACCTACCATGTGACCCTGTAATTCCCCTGGTGGGAACAAACCTGGAGGAACTCAGATCTTTTACAGAAAGATATCTGCACAAGCATGCTTATTGCAGGTCTAATCACATTTGAAAAAAACCTGACACCAACCATGTCGCCTTCAAAGCTGGAATGGATAAAATGAATGTGGAACATACACAAAATGGAATGTTATGCATCCCTGAGAAGTGACAGGTATAAGGATTTTGCAGAAAGCTTGATGAATATGAATTAGGTCATTTTCCGTGAATTATCACTATAACAAAGAATAGAGATCCAAATGTTCTCCCTCCTGAGCTGCACTTGATCGATTAGAGTGCTAGAAGAAAGTGATTGGCAGTAGTAGAAAACGGTTTTGGGGTAGGGGTGGGATTGGCTGTGGAGTTATATTGTTAACGGAGGGAGGGGCAGACCTCACCATCCAGGGACCATGCATAATCAATGTTTGAATATCTAACTCTGAATTGTACCCCATATTGTGCAACAATTAAAATAAAATAAATACATAAATAAAAGCTGTAAAACGTGCAACTGACTGTATTTGCTCTCTTCTATTTTTTTTTTTTTTAACTTTTTTCATCTAAAGATAGTTGCAGTCCAGGGTTGGGGATAGAAATGTTCCTTTGAAGGGATTGATTTCTAC
>NW_007043031.1:0-357 GCF_000164805.1 Carlito syrichta
AGAGATTTTGAAAGAGATTGAGCCAGGGCTTTCTTTCTCCCGACTGGTGCATGATCACTTATCTCAGTTTTCTTTTTCTTTTATTTTTTTTAAGTTGAAGTCTCACTCTGTCACCCAGGCTGGGGTACAGTGGCACGCTCACAGCCACCCCAGCATCGATCTGCTGGGCTCCAGTGATCCTTCTGCCTCAGCCTTCCAAGTAGCCAGAACTACAGGCATGAGCCACCATGCCTGGCTAATTTTTATTTTATTTTATTGTAGAGATGAGGTCTCGCCATGTTGCCCAGGCTGGTCTCAAACCTGCGGGCTCAGGCAATCCACTTGCCTCGGCCTTCCAAAGTGCTGGGATTACAGGCT
>NW_007043032.1:0-764 GCF_000164805.1 Carlito syrichta
AGTAATACTTAAGCATCTATAGAATTGTTTAACTTGGCATAAATCAATCAACTAAGGATGAAAAAGTTTTATAGAATATATCAGTCATGGATTAGGTTATTCTTTTTTATGTGATTTTAAGATTATCATATGAAAAGGGTTTAAAGGCAACCATTGATTAAGTTTTCATGGATTAAGTTTCTGATGGGTGAGGGATGGCCCTCCCACATCTGACTTTGTGTATAAAATACCCGTTGTTATTCCCAATAACACACATAGCTTCTGCACTAGACCAGAGTCCAGTCTCTTTCTCTCTCTCTCTCTCTCTCTCTCTCTCTCTCTGTCTTTCTTCTTCCCCCCAATCTCCGATGCCATCTCCACCTTTGGGGCACCCTGAACCCGGCTGAAGCTGGTCTCCAGCACAGGGTACTTGGAAGGCTGAGGTGGAAATATCACTGGAACCCAGAAGGTTGAGGCTGAGGTGGCTGGGAGTGGCCACTGCCCTCCAGTCACAGCACAGAGTGAGACTCTAACTCAATTAAAGAAAGAAAGAAAGAAAGAAAGAAAGAAAGAAAGAAAGAAAGAAAGAAAGAATTCATATGAAACCATAAACAATCAAGAATAGCCAAAAAAATCTTATCAAAAGAAACAAAGCAGGAGCTAGTACTGTTACAGACTTCAAATTTTACTATATGTTTACAGTAAATCAAAACAGCCTGGTATTGGTACAAGAATAGGTCCATAGGCCAATGGGATCAGGGATAGAGAATGAAATACTCAAATTC
>NW_007043033.1:0-735 GCF_000164805.1 Carlito syrichta
TAACTTTTAAAATGTATTGTAGAGACGAGGTCTTGTCAAGTTGCCCAGGCTGTTCTCGAACACTGGGCTCAGGCAATCCTCTCGCCTCCAACTCCTATCCCACTCGACTTTTTTCCCAGCTTCTTAAGGTAAAAGTTTTTTGTTTTTGTTTTGTATTTTTTTAGCCTTTCTATATTGATCCATTATCAGAGATTAGCAAACTATGGCTGGCAGGCCAAGTGTGGCCCGCCTGCCTGCCTGCCTTCCTTCCTTCCTTCCTTCCTTCCTTCCTTCCTTCCTTCCTTCCTTCCTTCATTCTTTCCTTCCTCCTTTCCCTCTCTCCCTTCCCTCTTTCCCTCCTTCCCTGTGCTATCTTCAGATAACTTCTTTGAATATATTTTTCTAGTTCAAAAAAACAATTCTCCGTTTGGATGTGACTAATCTGCTATTTAACCTCTCCATTGAGTTTTAAATTTTAATGATTATGTTTTTCACTTCTAGGAATTTTACTTTACTTGTTTTTGAGACATTGTTTGGTCTTTTTTTTAGTCACTTGTTCCTTTCTCATATTTTAAATCATTTTTTAAGCATAGTAAACATAATTATTTTATATTCTGTCTCTGATAATTTCAGTATCTGAAAGTTTTACAAGTCTGGGTGCATCTGTCTCATTTCTCCAGGCTCTCATTCATAGTTTGCTTTCTTATAGTTTTACATTTTTATTACTGTGAGCTCATGTTTCTTGTAAAATTATAA
>NW_007043034.1:0-938 GCF_000164805.1 Carlito syrichta
ACACCGGTTCCATTACTGGCTGAATACTCTGTAGGGACCCAGTGCCACTCTCATCATTTACAGCCTGCCTTTTGGAACTTTGGAGCTCTGGAACTCCGGGTCCACCCTGGCTGAGGCACACAGCGTGAGACCCCAAGCCAGAGGACCCAGACAAGCGGAGATAAACAGACCTGCTTAAACTGCCTTGCCATTCTCCAGGCAGAGACTCCCATTGCCCCGCCCACCTAGCAACAAACTTAACTCAGCTCCTAAGGCAACAGTGTGAAACAGGAGACAAAGCCCCACCCCTATGCTGCAACGAAAAACAAAAGGGAGAGGCTGGAATCGGAGATCACAGAAGTGACTCTAGTTTGATCGCTTATTTTGACCTATGATTTTATCATTGAAACTGTTGGTCTAGATTACGTTTGGTGTTTACCTTCTGACTTATACTGTTTCTTGATTTTTTTGGCCTGTCTCTGTTTAGCTATCAGTATTCTTTAGGGAATCTTTCTTACCTGTCTTTTTTCACTTCTTCCCAGCCCTGTGTCTCTCTCTCACCTGATAGTTGGTATGTATATCTGTTTTCCCTCTTGCACTTCTCCCTTTCGCTTATTTTGACTCATGATTTTATCATTGTAACTGTTAGTTTAGATCACGTCTGTTGTTGACCTTCTGACCTACACTGTCTCTCGATTTTATTGACCTGTGTCTGTGTAGCTATCAGTACTCCTTAGGCAATCTTTCTTATGTGTCTTTCTTCACTTCTTCCCGATCCTGTGACTGTTTTTCACCTGATAGCTGGTATGTATATCTGTTATCCCTCTCGCACTTCTCTCTTTCGCTCATTTTGACTTATGATTTTATCATTGAAACTGTTGGTCTAGATTATGTTTGGTGTTTACCTTCTGACTTATACTGTTTCTTGATTTTTTTGGCCTGTCTCTGTTTAGCTATCA
>NW_007043035.1:0-740 GCF_000164805.1 Carlito syrichta
CCCCTCTCTTCAATTCTGTGAAGACCAAGAGAGGTAAGGAAGCTGCAGAGAAAAAACAGAATGCTAGCAGAGGTTTACAGAAGGAAGTCATAACATAAAAGCGCAAAGTGAGGCAGCAAGTGCTGATGGAGAAGCTGCAACAAGTTATCCAGAAGATCTAGCTAAGGTAATTGATGAAAGTGGTTATGCTAAACAACAGATTTTCAGTGTAGATGAAACAGTCTTCCACTGGAAGAAGATGCCATCTCGGACTTTCATCCCTAAAGGAGAGATGGCTTCAAAAGACAGGCTGACTCGCTTGTTAAGGGCTAACACAGCTGGTGAAAGTTGAAGCCAATGTTTATTTACCATCCTGAAATCTAGGCCCTTTAAGAATTATGCTAAATCTACTCTGCCTGTGCTTTATAAATAGTACAACAAAGACTGCATGACAGCACATCTGTTTAAAGCATGGTTTACTGAATACTTTAAGCGTACTGTTGAGACTTACTGCTCAGAAAAAAGATTGCTTTCCAAATATTTCTGCTCATTTGGCCATGTACCTGGTCACCCAAAAGATCCGATGGAGGCGTACAAGGAGGTTAATATTGTTTTCATGCCTGCTAACAAAACATCCATGCTGTACCTCATGGATCAAGTAGTCATTTTGACTTTCAAGTCTTATTATTTAATAAATAAATTTTTATAAGGTTATTGCTACCTTATAAATAGTGATTGATTTCACGGATCTGACAAAGTCA
>NW_007043036.1:0-743 GCF_000164805.1 Carlito syrichta
ATTTGAAGAAGTAGGGTACAATTCAGGGTGAAATATATTAATATTCATTTTACAGGAACCCTTGTTGTTCAGGCCTGTCCCCGAACGTCCCGGCACCCCGGGCACAAACCAACTACTGCAAGTCCTGGCCCTCCCCCTCCCCTGCATCTCCCAACTCTGAAAATCTTTTTTGTTGTCGTTATTATGATGGTTGTTCAAGGTCCACTTATGAGTGAGTACATGTGATACTCAGTTTCTGCTTCCGTGAAAGGTCACCCAGTAGTATAGACTCTAACTCCATCCAGGTTTCCGTGAACTTCGTGAGTTTGTTCTCGTTGTGACTGCATAATATGGCATTGTTCCTACGTACCACATATTTTGAATCCAGTCCTCTTTAGATGGGCAGGATGGTTGGCTCCATGTTCTTGCTACTGCGAACAATGTGGCGATAAACATACATGTGCAAATATCTCTTGGAGAGAGGGATTTCGTTCTTCCTGGTATGTTCCCAGTAGGAGGATGGCAGGGTCGATTTTTAGATCGTTTAGGAATCACCAAATGCTTATCCACAGAGCTGGTCCGAGTTTACACTCCCACGAGCAGTGTAGAAGTGTTCCCTTTGTGTCATTTTCCACGCCAGCATCTGTTGTTTTGGGAATGATTGATGATAGCCATCCTGACTGAAAATTGGTGACTCCTCAAGGTCGTTTTCACTTGCATTTTCGGATGACAAATGAGGCTGACTTTTTCCAATGTCTTTGGTG
>NW_007043037.1:0-769 GCF_000164805.1 Carlito syrichta
CCCCGTACCTTACATGTCTTTTATCTTTGCATGCATTTATTAAAGTGTCTCCAACTCCACTCCCTGCACAAACGTCTAAAATTTTTCATCAGACAGCTTACACATTCGTATTCAGTACTATCTGAAGAAGGCAATATGATGTACTGCCAGCCTTCACAAAACTGGTCGTCACTTTCTATCTGTGTCTCTGAACAAGTAAGCGGTCTTTTATTTTCTATTTTTATTTTTATAGGAGTCTCACTCTGTTACCCAGGGCGGATGAGGTATAGTGGCACACTCATGGCCACCACCTCCTCAACATGCTGTGCTCAGGCCATCCTTGTATCTAAGCCTTCCAGGTAGCTGGAACCACAGGCATGCGCCACCATACCCAGCTAATTTTTAAAAAAAACTTACAGTAGTGACGAGGTCTCGCTGAGTTACCAAGGCTGGTCTCGAACCAATGGAATCACGCAATCCTCTCACCTCCACCCCCCAAAGTACTGGGAGTAATT
The DNA here is from genome assembly GCF_000164805.1 of Carlito syrichta. Classification (NCBI taxonomy): domain Eukaryota; kingdom Metazoa; phylum Chordata; class Mammalia; order Primates; family Tarsiidae; genus Carlito; species Carlito syrichta. Next base: position 495 of record NW_007043037.1, read on the forward strand.
ACAGGTGTAAGCCACTGCACCCGGTGTGAGTAGCCTTTGTAATACTGCAACCGGGTTCTGGCTGCAACACCCTCCTGCAACGCTTTGCTCCTTTTCCTAGGAAGGATTCAAGCTTTTCGGCTATATTGACTTCGACTTACACCCTTTCGATAGCAAAACCTTGTCTTTACAAAAATAAAATAAATAAATATTCAGGCATGGGGTGATACATGCCTGTAGTCCAGATACTTGGGAGGCTTGAGGTGCCGAGGCGGAAGGGTCACCTGAGCCCATGA
>NW_007043038.1:0-731 GCF_000164805.1 Carlito syrichta
CCCTTCTGCCTCAGACTTCCAAGTAGCTGGAACTACAAACACGCGCTACCATGGCTAATTTTTTGATTTATTGTAGAGATTAGGTCTCGCCAAGTTGCCCAGGTGGGTGTTGAACCCACGGGCTCAGGCAATCCACTCACCTCAGCCTCCAAAGGCACGGGATTACAGGCTGAGCCATCAAGCCCAGCTTAAGAAACATTTTTTATTAGTACGAGTCCACATGCTATTCAAGACCATGAGACACTAGATTAGATTATCTATCTTTCCTGTTCAAAAAATGTCCTATTGTATTGCAGTCTATCAATAATTTATGGAGATCAAATTTTAAAAGCACACTTACAGAAAGCAAACTTCACAAAAGGTGTTATGATATTTAAAGCAACCACGTTCTACTTATTTTCCTTTTGAAATTATATGCAAAGAAAACTTTTGAGATAACAATAAACAGTCCATAGGCAAAATTAAACAGGGCTGTCAAAGTTTTATAAGCAATGGTCACTAACTATCATTTCAAATGGTTGAACTACATATAACTAGAAGTCAGAAAATCCAGTTTCTTTTCTAGTTTGCATCTGGTTTGAAATAACACCTTGGTATTAGAGTGATTCATTCATGCAACCTCATTTTTCACAAATTTTGTACACCATGCTACTCGGTGAATAAAATGTGCAATAAATACCGAAAATCCATATTATAAGATGATAATCCATATGTATTAAATTTTAATTTAT
>NW_007043039.1:0-751 GCF_000164805.1 Carlito syrichta
CATGTTATTTCTACAGGAAGAAAAGCATTAGCATACATCATTGTGTGCGTCAAGTGTAACTTATTACCAAAAAATGAAAATAAGACGAATGGCCCAGAAACCTGCATTTTATTGACACTGCCATTTTCCCACAGAGAACGTTAGAAAGAAATCACCCTTTTCTTTTAATGAATGAGCCCACTGCATTCCTGAATCATTCTCTGAGAAAAGCACCAGGTACAATTGACAGCCACGCTTTTTAAAATAAAACAGTGACTAACTGAAGCTCACACCTCCATACCTTAACCCCATCTAAGTGCACCACGGTTGTTCTTCCCATAAGATCAACTTCTCCTCCTATTTTGGTATTACTACCACAAGGACAGACATTTTCAATCAGGAAAAAAAGTCTAGTTACAATACTGAGCAGCAGCCCAAGTGAGGCCCTTTACCATGACTTCCAATTCGCTGTGCAATCCACACTGCAGAGATACAAGGATAAACCACCATTTTGGTTCCCAAGTTTTATTCAAGAACTCATACAAAATATTGAAGATAAATGAATTTTCATCCTCATCTTCCTCCTCTTCTTCATCCTGGTTAATTTGGAAGTAACGCAACTCGTAACTCTCTTTGCTGTTAGCAACTACTCGCAACCAATCACGTAGATTATTCGTCTTCAAATATTTTTTGGTGAGATATTTCAAATACCTTTTGGAAAAAGGCACCTCGGAAGTCACAATGATCTTGCTCTTGCTCCTTTCAATAGTCA
>NW_007043040.1:0-698 GCF_000164805.1 Carlito syrichta
GGGATACCACCTGCTTTGTTTTTTTTGCTGAGGATTGCTCTGGCTATTCTTGGACGTTTGTTTTTCCATATGAATTCCTGTGTTGTTTTTTCTAGGTCTGAGAAGAATGTTGTTGGTAATTTGATGGGTATTGCATTGAATTTGTAGATTGCCTTAGGTAAGATGGACATCTTCACAATGTTGATTCTTCCGATCCATGAGCATGGGATATTTTTCCACTTGTTCATGTCAGCTTTGATTTCTTTGAGCAGTGTTTTGTAATTTTCATTGTAAAGGTCTTTCACGTCTCTGGTTAGGAAGATGCCAAGGTATTTCATTTTTTTTTGTGGCTATTGTGAATGGAACTGTGTTTTTTATTTGGGTTTCTGTTTGTTTATTATTGGTGTAGAGAAATGCGATTGTCTTTTGTACATTTATTTTGTATCCTGAGATTTTGCCAAAGGCTTTTATCAATGTAAGGAGGCCTTTGACAGATTCTCTTGGGTTTTCAAGGTACACCATCATATCATCTGCATAGAGAGATAACTTGACTTCCTCTTTTCCTATTTGAATACCTCTGATTGCCTCCTCTTCTCTGATTGCTTTACCAGGACTTCCAATACTATGTTGAACAGGAGGGGAAAGAGTGGGCATCCTTGTCTAGTTCCAGTTTTTCAGGAGAATTGGTTCCAATTTTTTGTCCATTTAGGAGTATGCTG
>NW_007043041.1:0-777 GCF_000164805.1 Carlito syrichta
CTCTCCGTGCTTACTCGGCAATGAAAACGGCACAGCCTTGGTAGTCCCTATTAGGTTTAAACGCCATAGGGAAAAACAACTTAGAATTCTCCCCATCCACACATAATGCTCTCCTGCTCCTGACTGTGGAGCACTTGTGTCACTCATTGCGGCACTATGTCTTGCAGATTTCTCTCCGTGAAACACGGAGGTTTCACGCTCGTACGCAAAGGCCCTCTACGGAAAGGAACACAAATAAAGGGGAAAGAGTGAGAATGAGGTATTACGGCAGGCGGCAATGAAGAATAATGGTCACAGCAAAGAGGTGACACTGCAGCACACATTGGGCACAGACTTAAGGCAGGACGGTGCCCGTGCACCCCAGGCCTAAGAAAGGCCACTCCGACCAGCAATCCACAGTCTCATTGCTTTCCCTGACAGGAGAAGGTGTCAAGAAAGAGCAATTCAGAATTCCCCCGGGTCACACATAATGCCTTCCCACAAGTAACTGTGAATGTCTCAGATCCCTCATTGTGGCACAGGGGAGATGAGCATTCCCGCATGGGAGAGGTTGACAAGCCGCACGCCCAAGCAGTCACCCTGTAGAGCGTAAGATACACGAAAGGGAACAAGTGGGAAGGAGGAATGACAGCACGCACACTCAGTGCCAGAACCTCACAGTGCAGCACACTTCTCACACAGCACTTTCCAAGGGAGACGGACATTCAAAACAAGCACCACCAAGGCAGTCAGCTCTTTTCCGTCAATGCGTTTGGCAGAGCAATTGTGTAACCTCCC
>NW_007043042.1:0-1435 GCF_000164805.1 Carlito syrichta
GGATTTTTCTTTGTGCCTACTTTATTTAGGCGAATTATTATGTGGCTAGGAGTGGTCTCTCATTTGTGTCTGCGGGGGGTCTCTGAATCTCTTGTGTTTGAATTTTTGTATCACTGATTAGATGAGGGAAATTTTCTTGAATGATCTCGTGGAAAGTTTGTTCCAATGTGTTCTCTGTTTCTCTTTCTGCCTCAGGGAGTCCGATTATTCTTAAGTTAGGCCTCTTGAGGTAGTCACTCATCTCTTGAAGGTTTTGTTCTGTCTTTTTGAGCTTATTTTCTGTGTTTTTAAGAGTTTGGGTTATTTCTATATTTTGGTCCTCAAGCTCTGAGATTCTTTCTTCTGCTTGGGTAATTCTGCTTTCCATGCTTATCAATTTGTTATTTATTTCATTCACAGTATTCTTTATTACTGTTATCTCAGATATCAGCTCCTTCCTAGTTTCTTCTTGTGTCTCCTCAATTCTTTTTAGTCTCTCCATTATTGTTTTGATATCTACATTTGCATTTTGAGACCCTTCATTCTGGGGACTTTTCATTGTTTGTATTCCAAAGTCAATTTTCTCAGTGTCTGCTCTCCCAGGAGTCTGGGAGAGACCCATACTCTTCTTTTGGTTTTTCTTCATTTCTGTAGATTTTTCTCCCTTTACCCCTTTCCCTCCCCCTCTTCAATTCTGTTTTTGAGGGAAGGTGGGGTTGCTTTTATTTCTCTTCTTCAATGACCTGTTCTTCCTTATAAGGGTCTTCTGGTTTTGTTCACTTTTCCCTCTGCTTTACAGTCTGTCTATTCAGCAGTTTGCAGTCTTGGTCCCTAGATTTAAAAAGGGGGCATATAGAAGAGGAAAATAATGGAGGAAGGGGGGTCAATAGGGAGTTAGAAAGAGAGAAGCGTGAGAGGGAAAACAGATATACATACCATCTATCAGGTGAGAACGAGACACAGGGCTGGGAAGAGGTGAAGAAAGACACGTAAGAAAGAGTACTGATAGCTACATAGTACTAAAGAGTACTGAAGCAACACAGAGACAGGGCAATAAAATCGAGAAACAGTGTAAGTCAGAAGGTAAACACCAAACGTAATCTAGACCAACAGTTTCAATGATAAAATCATAGGTCAAAATAAGTGATCAGACTAGAGTCACTTCTGTGATCTCCGATTCCAGCCTCTCCCTTTTATTTTTCGTTGCAGCATAGGGGTGGGGCTTTGTCTCCTGTTTCACACTGTTGCCTTAGGAGCTGAGGTAAAGTTTGTTGCTAGGTGGGCGGGGCAATGGAAGTCTCTGCCTGGAGAATGGCAAGGCAGTTTAAGCAGATCTGTTTTTCTCCGCTTGTCTGGGTCCTCTGGCTTGGGGTCTCATGCTGTGTGCCTCAGCCAGGGTGGATCCGGAATTCCAGAGCTCCAAAGTTCCAAAAGGCAGGCTGTAAATGACGAGAGG
>NW_007043043.1:0-792 GCF_000164805.1 Carlito syrichta
AACAATCCTTTGGCCTCAACCTCCCAAGTATCTGAGACTACAAGCATGAGCCACCATGCCTGACGAATTTTCTTAATTTTTTGTAGAGACGAGATCTTACCCTGTTGCTCAGACTACAAGCATGAGCCACCATGTCTGCCTAATTTTTTAAATTTTTGTAGAGATGAGGTGTACCTCTGTTGTTCAGGCTGGTCTCGAACTCCTGTGCTCAAATAACCCTGAGATTTTAAGCATGAGCCACTGAACCCGGCCAACGTGGCTATTTCTTAATAATCCAAGCTCTTGTATTGAGTTGTAGAACATTGGGAAGAAGTCCTTATTTGTGTAGCTCAGAGGGTCTTTTAGTCAGTCTCATTGCCTTTTTACAGTTTATGTTTCTGACAGAGTCAAGTATTGCCTGCCTGACCACACTCCCACCTTTCTGTGAGCATCTAAAATCTCACTCTTGAGTGACACCAAACCATACTTATTGGAAGCTCCTTGCCAACGGTGCTCTCCAGCTCCCTCCTTCCTCCCTATATGAGAACATCTGATGGGGAGCTCAGGTGACTTCCTTGGACCCACCCGCAGGCACTGTGAGGTCAGAGAGATGGGTCTGTATTCATTCTGCCTTCCAGGGAAGCTATGACCTAGTCTTGGTGTTTTGGCCTCTGGGGGTCTCTACTCTTCCTGCAAATGTGAATCCCCACCCCAGCAGGGAATGGAGAAGCTTGTCTCACGCCCTCTGGTGAGGGAGGGCCACTTCTGCTTTCCAGGGGGAAGCTGTGTCGTGGGAGCAAAACTGTGGCTGTA
>NW_007043044.1:0-647 GCF_000164805.1 Carlito syrichta
CCCTAACATTTTTGGAGGTTCCACCGAAACATCCGAGATCTCTCTCTCTCTCTCTCTCTGTGTCTCTCTCTCTCTCTCACATTTCCTATCTGGTGGCCCTCTGTGGACTGTGTTGGAAACTGGTGGCAATTGAAGGCTCTAGCTGGGGCGACACTTCAGCATGCAGCTCCAGGGAAAGACTTCAGACCGCTGTGGCCTGACTGGGTGAGGCACTAAGGTTGCTTCCTTCTAGCCAAGATTTCGGAGTTTCCCCGTGGACCGAGCTGCATCTCGGAGGACAACTGACGGTCTCTACCTAGGGCTACTCCCTAGGGAGGCAAGAAAGTCCCCAAAGGAAAGTTCGAACCGCCAGAGTCTTCAAGGATGGGAGACAAAGTGCTTGGTTTCTTTGCTCTTTTCCTCTGACTGGCAAAGCAACTCCACGAAGGACCTTGAAACTCCAACAGCTACGTTATGCCTTTCTGCGCCTTTGGTGAGTCATCCCCTTTTATTTTTCATCCACACACACATATTTGAATGTACGCTCTTGGACCGCCCTTTGTTCGGATGGCTTTCTGGGTCTCTCGGGTTTCCGGTTCTGTCTTGGAAGACTCCTAGCAAGGGTCGGGGACCTGGTACCTGCTCAAAGTCCTGGTACCAGGCCTTCC
>NW_007043045.1:0-750 GCF_000164805.1 Carlito syrichta
GGAAGGTGGGACACACCTCATTAATAAGGGTACCTCACAAGGAACATTTGTATACCTAACCCTCAATTGTAACCCACAATTTCAAAATAAAAATTAAAAGGGAAAAAAAAAGTCTCACTTTGGAGCAGAGCAGAGAGACTTACTGTCCATTATAAGAGATTTAAGTTTTCTAATTCAGAGTTTATCTCCAGTAATCTCACATATTTTGTATTTTACAGACAGGGTCTCATTTTGCTGGCCAGGCTGGAATGCGATGGTGGTTTTTCCTCAATTCCTGGGCTCAATGATCCTGCTTCCTCAGTTTCCTGAACAGCTAGGGATGTTGGTATGTTCCAGGCATGGGATATTGTTATATTTACCAGCTGGTCTCAAACTCCTGGCCTCAAGCAATTCTCCAAGATAAGTCTCCCATCGTATTGAGATTGCAGGCAAGAGTCAGTGAATAGCTCAACAGTAAAAAATAAATTAAAAGGAACTAAAAATGCTCAGCACAACACAATGATTCTTTTTTTGAAGTTGAGGTCTCACTCTGTCACCCAGACTGGAGTGCAGTGGCACACTCCTGGCCACCACAGCCTTGACCTGCTGGGGTCCAGCGATCCTTCCACCTCAGCCTTCAAAGTAGCCAGAACTTCAGGAATGGGCTATCTTGCCCAGCTAATTTTTGATTTACTGTCGAGAAGACATCTCACCAAGTTGCCCAGGTGGGTCTCAAACCCACAGGTAAGCAATCCACTCGCCTCAGTCTCC
>NW_007043046.1:0-983 GCF_000164805.1 Carlito syrichta
AATTCCTTTGCTTCATGATTCTCAAGGTGTATGCCAACACAAAAGAAAACATGCCTTATCTTCTCTGGTGAGCTTTCAAGATTTGTAACTGTTGGTTTAGATCACGTTTGTTGTTTACCTTCTGACTTACACTGTTTCTCGATTTTATTGCCCTGTCTCTGTGTTGCTTAAGTACTCTTTAGAACTATGTAGCTATCAGTACTCTTTCTTACGTGTCTTTCTTCACCTCTTCCCAGCACTGTGTCTCGTTCTCACCTGATAGATGGTATGTATATCTGTTTTCCCTCTCGCGCTTCTCTCTTTCTAACTCCCTATTGACCCCCCCTTCCTCCATTATTTTCCTCTTCTATATGCCCCCTTTTTAAATCTAGGGACCAAGACTGCAAACTGCTGAATAGACAGACTGTAAAACAGAGGGAAAAGTGAACAAAACCAGAAGACCCTCATAAGGAAGAACAGGTCATTGCAGAAGAGAAATAAAAGCAACCCCACCTTCCCTCAAAAACAGAATTGAAGAGGGGGAGGGAAAGGGGTAAAGGGAGAAAAATCTACAGAAATGAAGAAAAACCAAAAGAAGAGTATGGGTCTCTCCCAGACGCCTGGGAGAGCAGACACTGAGAAAATTGACTTTGGAATACAAACAATGCAAAGTCCCCAGAATGAAGGGTCTCAAAATGCAAATGCAGATATCAAAACAATAATGGAGAGACTAAAAAGAATTGAGGAGACACAAGAAGAAACTAGGAAGGAGCTGATATCTGAGATAACAGTAATAAAGAATACTGTGAATGAAATAAATAACAAATTGATAAGCATGGAAAGCAGAATTACCCAAGCAGAAGAAAGAATCTCAGAGCTTGAGGACCAAAATATAGAAATAACCCAAACTCTTAAAAACACAGAAAATAAGCTAAAAAAGACAGAACAAAACCTTCAAGAGATGAGTGACTACCTCAAGAGGCCTAACCTAAGAATAATCGGAC
>NW_007043046.1:2238-2813 GCF_000164805.1 Carlito syrichta
GCGCACCAACAATTCATAAAGCAACTTCTAGGAAAACTAAAGAAAGACATTGACTCTAACACCATAATAACTGGGGACTTTAATACACCACTCACAACCTTAGACAGATCATCAGGACAAAAAATCAGCAAGGAGATCCGGAACCTCAATGAGACTCTGGACCAAATGGACTTAATTGATACCTATAGAACACTCCATCCAAAGACCACAGAATACACATTCTACTCATCACCACATGGAACATATTCTAAGATCGACCACATAATTGGACACAAATCAAGTATAAGCAAATTTAAAAGGACTGAAATTCTGCCATGCACCTTTTCGGACCACAGTGGAATAAAAATAAACTGACACCAACAAAGTCCCCCCAAAACCCACAAAGACATGGACACTAAACAGCATGATGCTAAATAACTCCTGGGTCAATGATGACATCAAAATAGAGATCAAAAGATACCTGGAAACAAATGAAAATAAAGAAACATCTTACCAAAATCTCTGGGATGCCTTAAAAGCTGTAATAAGAGGGGAATTTATATCCCTACAAACACACATGAGGAAAATGGAAGGAG
>NW_007043047.1:0-818 GCF_000164805.1 Carlito syrichta
ACTGATTCATCACCAGGATCTCCCTACATTAATATTTGTATCTCACTCCTCCAATCCCCCGTCCCTTGGCAACCAAAGTATTTTCTCCATTCCTAAAGTGACTATAGTTTTGTCATCTTAAGAGTGTTTATATAAATTGAATCAAATGGCATATTCCCTTCTAAAATTTTTTTTATTTTAGATTTGGGGTTTATTTATTTATTTTACACACAAATGTGTGACATGTATAGGTAGTGAACATTGTGTCCTGTATGTAGTTTCTGAGCCCTACCCCACCCCCATTAGCATCCCAGTGTCTGTCATTTGCATCCTTGTGACTGTTTGGCTCCCACATGTGGGTGAGAGCATATGGTGCTTAGTTTTCTGGTTCTGAGTCAGATTACTTAGAATGATGATCTCTTGAGACTCACTTTTTTTCACAAAGTATAATGCCCTTAACTCCATCCAGGTTGTTGTGTGTATTGCCAATTAGTTTTTTGGATGTGTGTGTGTGTGTGTGTGTGTGTGTGTGTGTGTGTGTGTTATGGACATACTAACAATTTTAAGTCATTCACATACCGTACGATTTTGAGTTGTTTTCAGTTTTTGTTAATAAAGAAAAACTATGGTGAATATTTGTATAAATTTTTTTTGTAGGTATAAGTTTTCATTTCTCTGGGATAAATATGTTACTTATCCCAAGAGTATGACTGTTGGGTCTTATAGTAAGCACATGTTAGTTTTGTCAGAAATTGACAAGCTGTTTGCCAGAGTGACTGTGCCATTTTCTATTCCCACCACTGATGTATTTAAGATCTAGTTTCTCAGCTCTCCTCACG
>NW_007043048.1:0-4316 GCF_000164805.1 Carlito syrichta
CAAATGGAAAAATATTCCATGCTCATGCATGGGAAGAATCAACATTGTTAAGATGTCCATTCTACCAAAGGCAATCTACAGATTCAAGCAGTACCCATTAAGTTACCAACATCATTCTTCTCAGACCTGGATATGACAATACAAAATTTATATGGAGACATAAACGACCACAAGTTGTCACAAAAGAAACAAAGCAGGAGATATCACACTTCCAGACTTCAAACTTTACTGCAAGGCTGCAGTAATCAAAACAATCTGTTATTGGTACAAGAAAAGGCACACAGACCAATGGAACAGGATAGAGATTCCAGAAGCAAAGCCTCAATTCCTCAACCAACTGATCTTTGACAAAGCCTCCAACAACAACCACTGGGGAGAGGAGAACCTATTCAGTAAATGGTGCTGGGAAAACTAGCTGAACACATGCAGAAGATTGAAACAGGACCCCAACCTATCACCACACACAAAAATGAACTCTAAATGGATCAAAGACCTAAACGTAAAACCTCAAATTGTAAGAACCTTAGAAAATGCAGGAGACACTCTTATGGAAGTTGGAACTGGCAGCTGATTCCTGATCAAAACCCAAAGTGCCCAGGCCATAAGAGATAAGATAGACAAGAAGGACCTCATTAAACTGACAGGCTTCTGCAAAGCCAAAGAAACCATCAAGAGAGCAGGAAGACAGCCCACAGAATGGGAAAAAATATTTGCCAACTGTATCTCTGACAAAGGCCTAACATCTAGGGTCTACAAGGAACTCAAACAAGCTGAATGGAAAAAAACAAACAGCCTCATTAAAAAATGGGCAAAAGACATGAATGGACACTTCTCAAAAGAAGATATAAGGGCAGCCAACAGACACATGAAAAAGTGCTCAGCCTCACTCATCATCAGAGAAATACAAATCAAACCACATTGAGATACCACCTAACCCCAGTAAGAAAGGCCATCAATAATAAAACAAATACAACAGATAATGGCAAGGATGTGGAGAAAAAGGAACACTTCTCCACTGCTGGGGGAATGCAAAGTAGTGCAACTTCTCTGGATGACAGTGTGGTGATTTCTGAAAGAACTAGAAATTGACCTTTCATATGACCCAGCAATTCCCCTATTGGGAATATACTTGGAGGAACTCAAATCATTCTACAAAAAAGATACCTGCACACGTATTTTTGTTGCAGCTGTATTCACAATAACAAAAACATGGAACCAGCCATGTGGTCTATTGAAGCTGGACTGGATAAAAAAATGTGTTACATATACACAATGGAATATTATGCAGCCATAAAGAAAGACAAACATATGGACTTCGCAGCAACTTGGATGGTTTTGGAGTTGATTATACTCAGTGATCTATCACAGAAACAAAGAACAGAGTACCATATGTTCTCACTCATAAGTGGACCTTGAACAATTATAATACTATAAGAAAGGGATTGGCAGTAGTGGGAAACTGTCAGGGGTGGGGGGTGTGATTGTCAATTGAGGGAAACTGCTAGGGGAGGGAGGGGCATACCTCCTCAACAAGGGTACCTGCATAATCAACGTTTGTATACCTAACCCTGAATTTTACCCCCATCTTTATAATTAAAAAAACATTAAAAATAATAAACAAAATGGCACTTGACTTCTTTGCTGTGGGAAGTGCTAGGGATCAAGCAGAGCAGCAGTGACTCCGTTGCTTCACCAGGTAAGTTCTGGCCACTTGCTCTCAAGTCCCTACTCAGTCAGTCACTCCCATGACCACTTATTCACTGACACATATGTAGAATTTCCCATACTCTCACTCACTCACATTTGGACTCACTTAGTCTGACTAGCTCCACTGCCATCTTCCTGAGACTTACATTTTTTTAATCCAGACCAGTTTTGTTAGGCAGGCAGCATGGTTGATTCCATATTTTTGCTATTGTGAACCTTTCTGCATCCTAGTTTCCCACATGTGAAAAGGAGGAGAGAATATTTCCTGTCTCATAATCTTCTGTGAGTATTCAATAAAATCATTTATCTTAAATGTTTAGTGTAGTGGGGAGAGAGAAGCTATCTAATAAATGACTTTTTAACAGACAAAAAGAAATAAAAAGTCTAGTGCTCTGTGCAGAAGCTATTGACATATCACTAATTTAAGAACAAGCCCCAGGTGACTCTAATCTAGGTGAGCCAGATTAAGAGAAGTGATTTTTTTTCTGGCTAGGCGTGAGGGCTCATACCTGTAATCCCAGAATTTAGAAGTCCAAGGTGAGAGGAACCTTTGAGCCCAGGATAGCAAGCCCAGCCTGGGTGACATAGCAAGATCTCATCTTTCCAAAAAAATTAGCCGGGCATGGTGGTGCATGCCTGTAGTCCTAGCTATTTGGGAGACTGAGACTTAGGTGGGAGGGATGCCTGGGCCCAGAGCTCGAGGGTATGGTGAGCTTTGATCATGCCACTGCACACCAGCCTAGGTGACAGAGTGAAAACCTGACTGAAAGAATAATGAAAATAAGTATTTTCCCTTCTTATCATCTTTTGATCACAAAGTGTAAAATACTTGTCTGCCTTTTAAGTTGAGCAATGTGGAGACAATTTTTGACAAATGGTAATGAGTACTTTTGTATAAAGACTCCACATTTGGAAGGTTCACAGCTCGTCAAAGTTTTTAACTTTGCTGAGGGGAGCAAATGAAATATTTCTCTAAGTAAGATTAGGTCCAAGTGTCTCTAACATACCCTTTCTCTCTGTCATAGCCACAGGCCAATCTTGTTGAGTTATGAAGGAGCAGGTCAAATGATGAATTTGTGTGTGTGTGTGTGTGTGTGTGTGTGTGTGTGTGTGTGTGTGTGTGGTCAAGCATGCATTGGAAGTTTCATAGATAGTCATGTTTCTCAGATGGGAGGATGCTTCTGATTTGATGAGAAAATTTTCAGGTAGGAGAACAAAAAGACCCTGACAGCATTCAATGGGTCATTCCTGACATGAGGAACACAGTCTGGACTCTTTTATGAATTTTCTTATCTTAGATGGAAAGAAATTTCTAGCAGTTATTATTTTATTTAACCATAAATAAAAGGAGAAAAACATGTAGGGTAAGGATTTTTTATCATTAAAAAAAGTCAAAGAAAACAAACAAATATGCAAAAATATATATTTTATACAGGGGATTGTAATAGAGACAACTTCCCAGAACCAGAGATCAGGGCCTCAGTGGGTTGGTCTTGCCGTAGACTTTTGTAGGGAGGAGAAGATAGCGACTCACAGTTAGGATTATTTCCCAATCATGGAAGTCCCAGTCATTTGGCTGAATGGGGAGTATTTACCTCAGTGTCTCTTAATTTTAGAGTTTTAGGGAGCAAGCAAGTCTGATCTCAACCAATCACTCATGAAACAGAGAGATATTGGAGGGTTTGTGTTTGGCCCTATTCCAGGTAAATAGAGCAGTCATCTGTGAGTCTTATGGGAGTCATGAGACAACGTAAAACTGAGTCTAGGCTTCTTTTTTCTCTCTCTCTCTTTCTAACACTAAGAAAAAGATGCAGACAGAACCATCCAGAAAACAAAAGTATTTTGGGGGGAAGACAAGAGCTTATCATTGTTGAATTTCAAAGTACTCACCTGTGATGCTGAGAATGTGACTGGCTAAAATACTCAGTCCTGGGCCTGAAAACATTTAGGAGATTTTCTGTGCATCATGAATTTGACTTATTTGAAGCAGGGAAGGGGTGGAATGACTTCTCTCCTTGTAAACTTCAGCAGAGCAGTTTTTTGTATTTGTTTTTTGTTTCTTGTTATTTTGCTTTTTAATTTCATACATTTAAAATGGTATATAACCAAGTTTCCTTTTTTCTCCTTGGAGGTTAAATCATTTTCAAATCTTAATTTTCCTTTTCACATGAAGGAGTTATCTCTTAATGTCCTTGGCAGTGCAAGGCAATATTAATCATGCAGACATAAATACGAGTCCCTGGACTACATTCCCATGAACACCTGGCCTCTGTCCACTTGAGATCCTGAATCTTTTAAATGGGTAGGTGGAGAGTAGGGCCTACCTTACAGAGCTCACGAGAGGATTGATACATATAAACATACTTAAAATACTAGCTGGCACATAACAGATCTTCATCCAAAGTTATTCATCATTATTATTAATGAGCATCTTTTGTAAAGACCCTTGGGCCTGAGCCCGCAGGTTTGAGACCCGCCTGGGCAACTTGGCGAGACCTCATCTCTATACTAAATCTAAAAAATTAGCTGGGCATGGTAGCGTGCGCCTGTAGTTCCAGATACTTGGAAGCTGAGCGGATGATCGCCGGAGCCCAGCAGGTCGAGGTGAC
>NW_007043049.1:0-1541 GCF_000164805.1 Carlito syrichta
CTAACCAGATGGCTGTCCACTTAAATTAAGTGGCTGATAACTAGCAAACAGCTGGCTAGCCAGCTGAATCAAATAGGTGACTTAACACGTTATCCAGCTGTCTAGCCATGTGACTTAATTAGCTGACATTACTGAATAGCCAGGTTGCTAACCAGCTTACTTAACTAGCTAGCTACCAACGTATAATGCTGGCTTGCCAGCTGAATTAACTAGCTGACATAAAGAAGTAGCCAGCTGACTAGCCTGCAGACTTATCTAGCTTGCTATCCTGTTAGGCAGCTGGCTAGCAAGCTGACTTAACTAACTGACTTAAATAGCTACGCTGCTGACTGAACTAGCTGAGTTAACTAGTCATCTGCCTACCTAGCCAGCTGACATAACTAGCTGATTTTACTAGCTAGCTACCTAGCTAGCTATCATATAGCTAGTTTACTTAACTAGTTGACCTAACTAGCAAGCTTGCTGACATATCTAGCTGACTTAATTAGCTAGATTCCTAGCTATCCAGCTGACAAAATTAGCTGAAATATCTACTGAGCCAGATGAGAGCCCATCTGACTTAACTGGCTTTTTAAATAGCTAGCCAGCTGGCTTGACAACTCACTTAACATGCTGACTTAACTAGCTACCCAGCTGGTTAGTCAGCTGAGTAACCTAGCTGACTTAACTAGCTGGCCACCTGGGGAGTCAGCTGATTTAATTGCCTAGCTATCTAGCTAGCAAGCAGCATAGCCAGCTGACTTAACTAGCTGATTTAATGAAGTAGTAAACTGGCTAGTCATCAAACTTAACTAGCTCTCTACCTAGCTAGACAGCTGTATAGCCAGCTTACTTAAATAGCTGTTATAAATAGAAAGCCTAATGGCTAGCCAATTGACTTAACTAGCTACCTGCCTACATAATCTGCTGGCTTGCCAGATGAATTAACTACCTAACCATCTATCTAACCAGCTAACCAGAGAGCTGACTTAATTAGGTGACTTATCTAGCTAGCCAGCTGGCTAGCCAGCTGATTTAAGTACATAGCTACCATCATAGGAAGCTGGCAAGCCAGCTGATTTAACTAACTGACTTAACCAGCTATCCAGCTGATTTAACTAGCAGACGTAACAAGCTGGCTACCTAGTTCTCCAGCTGAGTTAACTAGCTGAGTTAACTTGCTAGCTACGTTGCTAGCCAGCTGACTGGTAAGCTGACTTAACTGACAATTAGCTAGTCAACTGGATGGCCAACTGAATTATCGAACTGACTTAAACAGCTAGCCAGCTAACTAGCTAGCTGACTTAACTTGCTAACTACCTAACCAGCCAGCTGGGAAGCCAACTGAATTATCTAGTTGACTTAACAAGCTGGCCAGCTGGCTAGCCAGCTGACTTAATTAGCTTACTACCTAGCCAGCCAGCTGGCTAGACATCTGACTTAACTAGTTCACTTAAACAGGTAGACAGCTGTCTAACAGGCTTAATTAACTGCCTAGCTACCTAGCTATACAGTTGGATAGCCAGCTGACTTACCTAGCTAACTATGTACGTAGCCTGCTG
>NW_007043049.1:2184-5225 GCF_000164805.1 Carlito syrichta
TGTCTTAACTAGCTAGGCAGCACTTTGCCAGCTGACTTAACTAGCTGACTTAAACAGCTAAACAGCTGACTAGTCAGGGGATTTAACTAGCTGGATACCTATCCAGTCTGCTGGATAGCCAACTGACTTACCCAGCTGACTTAAGATAGCAAGCTGGCATGACAGCTAACTTAACTAGCTAGATAGCTACATAACCCACAGGCTAGCCAGCTGACTTAACTATCTGACTTGAATAGCTAGCCTGCTGGCTAGCAAGGTAGCATATCTAGCTAGTTACCTGTCTTGCCAGCTGGCTAATCAGCTGACTAAATTAGCTGACTTAACCAGCTAGACAGCTGACTTAACACAGTGAAATCTCTAGCTAGTCAGGTAGCTATCTAGCTGACTTAACTAGCTAGCTACATACATTGCCAGTTGGCTAGCCAGCTCTCTTAACTAGCTAAATTAACCAGCTAGCCAGCTGGTTAGCCAACTGACATAACTAGCTCGCTACCTAGCTAGCCAACTGGCTAGCCAGCTTACTTAACTAGCTGACTTAACAAGCTAGCTACCTAGCCAGCCAGCTGACTTAAATAGTTAGATAACTAGCTAGTTACGTAGATAACCAGCTGACTTAAATAGTTAGCTGGCAGCTAGCTAGCTGACTTAATCAGTTAGCTAACTAGTTAGTTTACTCATTATCTAATGTGCTAGCTAGGTGACTTAATTATGTTACTTAACTTGTTAGCTCTTGAGCTAGCTAGCTGACACAACCAGCTAACTTAAATTGTTAACTACCTAGGTAGCTAGCTGACTCATCCAGCTGACTCAACTCGTTAGCTAACTAGCTAGCTAGCTTACTCAATCAGATGAATCAACCCGTTTCCTATCTTGATAGCCAGCTGACTCAACTAATGACTTAATTCATTAGTTAAATACCTAACTACCTGACTCAACCTACTAACTTAACCCATTAGTTAGCTACCTAACTACCTGTCTTAAAGCTGACAAAATTAGAAAACTGACGTAAGTACCTGACTTAACTTGCAGACTTAACTTGTTAGTTAGCTAACTTTACGTTAATTAAATAGTTAGCTAATATTTAATTAGCTGAGTAACTAGCTGACTTAATTAGCTAACTAGTCATGAAGCAGACTTAAGTAGCTGACTAAAATAGTTAACTAACAAGTGAGCCAGCTGATTTAGCTAACTGACTTAGCTAGCTAGATGGTTAGCTAGCTGACTTAGCTAACTGACATAACTAGTTGGCTAACGAGATAGCTAACTGACTTAACAAGTTGTTTAACAAGATAGCTAACTGTTTTAACGAGTTGGTAAATGATATAACAGGCTGACTTAACTCATTGGTTAAGGAGTTAGCTAGGTAACTTAACTTGTTGGCTGATGAGTCATCTTACTAGTTAGCTGGTTTAATACATTGGCTGAGTTCTTGGCCGACTTGTTTGCTGCCATAAAAAAGTTGGTCGAATAGTCGGCCGATTATTTAGCTGGGGTAACAAGTTGATTGACAAGTGGCCCACTAGTTAGCTAGTTTAACTAGTTGGCTGACTAATTTGCTGGCCTAACTAGTCATCCCGGTAGTTAGCTGATCTAACTAGTCGACCCACTAGTTAGCAGACATAAATTGTCAACTGACAAGTTGGCCCACTAGTAGGCCAATTGGTTAGCTAACTTAACTAGTTGGATAGCTGGTAGGCTGACCAGTAAGCTGACTTAACTAGTCAGCTGGCGTGTGAGCAAACAGGTTAGCTGGCTTAACTAGTCGACCGGCAAGTGAGCCGACTTGTCAGCTGAATTAACTAGTTCACTGGCGAGTGAGATGATTGGTCAACTCACTTAACTTGTCCACCGATAGGCGAGATGACTAGTCAGACGACTTAACTAGTCAGTCCATGTATGGGATGACTGGTCAGCTGAATTTAGTAGGTTGGCAAGTGAGTCAACTGATCAAACTTAACTAGTAGGCTAGTGAGTGAGCCAACCAGTGAACTGACTAAACTAGTCAGCCAGTGAGTGAGCCGACACGTGAGCTGCCTTAAATATTTGACTGGTGAGTGAGCCGACCTTTAAGCTGACTTAACCAGTTGGCTGGCGGGCAAGTCGACTAGTTACTGACCTATTGGCCTGCGAGCGAGTTGACAAATTATTTGACCTGTTGACTGGCAAGTGAGCCGACTAGTTTGCTGACCAGTTGGCAGGCAAGTGTGCCAAATATTTGCTGACCTGATGGAGAGCAAGCTTACCCACTAGTTAGCTGACCAACTAGTTGAGTTGCTAGCTGACTAGTTAGCCAAGTAACTAGCTGGTATGCTAGCTGACTTAACTAGCTAGCTGACTAGCTAACTGGCTATCTAGTTGAAATAACTTGCTAGCAAACAAGCTATCTAGCTGTCTAGCAAGGTGATTAAACTAGGTACCTAACTAGCTAGTTAACTGGCTAGCCAACTTAATTATCTAGCTCACTAGCTAGCTGACTAGATAGTTGACTTATCTAGCTATTTGACAAGCAGCCTAAATAGCTAACTGACTAAACTAGATAACTGAATAGTTAGCTGATATGCTAGCTGAATTAACTAGCTAACTGGCTAGCTAGCTAACTTAACTAGCTGACTAGATAGTTTCCTGACTAGCTTTCTAGCCAGCTGACTTAACTAGCTAGATAACTTGATAGCTAGACAGTTAGCCAGCTGCCCTAACTAGCTAGCTATCTGGTTGGCTAGCTGGCTAGGAAGCCCAGCTAGCTAGCTAGCAGACTGCAACCTGGCTAGCCAGGCTGAACAGTGGGGTAGAAAGCTGGCTTAACTAGCCAGTCACCCTGGTGTTCTACTGCCTAGAGAACCGGCTTAATTATCTGGCCACCTACCTGACCAGCCTGTTAACCAGCTGTCTGAACATGCCAGCCACCTTGCTAGCCAGCTGGCTAACCAGCTGACTTAACTAGCTATCTTAATTTGATAGCCATACGGCTAGACAGCTAGCTGAGATTCTAGGTGACAAGTTAGCTAAGTAACTAGCTGATTTGCTAGCTAACTTAACTAGCT
>NW_007043050.1:0-739 GCF_000164805.1 Carlito syrichta
CTAGCTACATAGCTAGTCAACTGTCTAGGTGGCAGGCTTAACTAGCTGACTTTACTAGCTAACTTACTGGTTAGCCACCTGACTTAGCTGCCCAGCTACCTAGCTAGCCAGGTGGCTGGCCAGCTGACTTAACTTGCTGACTTAACTAGCTAGCCAGGATATTTAACTAGCTGACTTAACTAGCTAACTACCTAGCTAGCCAGCTGACATAACTATCTTTATAAATGTCTAACCAACTGTCTACACCGCTGAATTAATGAGCTGACTTGACTATCTAGCCAGCTGGTTAGCAATCTGACTTAACTAGGTTGCCAGCTGGCTTACCAGTGAACTTAACTAGCTAGCTACCTAGCGAGCCAGTAGTCTAGCTAGCTGACTTGACTAGCAAACAACCAGTTAACCAGCTGACTAGGCAGCTGACATAATTAGCAAGCTCACTAGCTAGCCCAATGGCTAGCCAGCTGACTTAACTAGCTGACTTAACCAGCTAGCCAGCTGGTTAGCCAGCTGACTCAACTAGCTGACTTAACTAGTTAGTCAGTGGGCTAGTCAGTTGAGTTAACTAGCTCGCTACCTGGCTGGTCAACTGGCAAGGCCTCTGACTTACCTAGATGCTTTATTTAGCTAGCCAGTTGGTTAGTCAGCTGACTTAACAAGCTTGATATCTAGCTAGCCAATTAGCTAGCCAGGTGACTTAATAGCTGACAAATATAGATGGCCTGCTTGCTAGCCAGCTGAT
>NW_007043051.1:0-498 GCF_000164805.1 Carlito syrichta
CATCTCCGGAGCTGACACCTTTGTGGCCTGGAATCCGTTTCTGCCTCTGCCCAGGCCAGCTCTAACCCATTCCCTCGCTGTCCTTCCCACGATAACGCCGCCACCACCCTCACCCTGCCCCCCACCACCGTACCCTCACCCTGCCCCCCACACAGGGTCACTAGGTCTGTGGGTTCGGACTGGAACCTAAGGCACACCCTGGATGGCCCCACATCATCATCAGAACCATCAATGAGATGCAAACATGAAAGATAAGATGTAGAAGGATCACAGCTGGGCGGAGGCTGCCCTTCTGGAAGGTACCATCCCCCACCAACCAGCCACACCACCAGTGGGGCCCCACTGTTCTTCTGGCACCAACGCTTGTCGCCAGGGATGACCTTTTCCTGCCCCAACCACTGACTGCTTGCCTGACTCCTTGCTGTTTTATTCTGTGGGAGTGGGCTCGCCCCTGGCCCATGTGTGTGTGTGTGTGTGTGTGTGTGTGTGTGTGTGTGT
>NW_007043052.1:0-765 GCF_000164805.1 Carlito syrichta
ACAAGGCCTGATCTTGACTGCCAATGGTATGCTCTAGAAGTGCTCAAACTCTGAGGAAACTGAAACCCTTTCCCCCTCCTGTCTGTGCTGAGACCTCTTGGAAGCTGCTGACTCAGTCTCGATCCCTCAGTCCTCAGAAATTCCCCAAATGTCTGCATCTTGCTCTGGGTTCTGCCAGTTCTGTTCAACCCTTGCTTCCTCAAAGGCTAGGGCAGGCAAAGGTCTGTCCGACTCATCTATGAAACTATTTCCTCACGATGGCGCTGTGGCTCAAGAGGACGCTAACAGGCCTGTCTGACACCCGCCCATCAACTTGGAAAAAAAGGTGCCATCAAACTCTCCTCCCTGTGGTGCACGTTCAGTTCGTTTCTCCCTGAGCTCAACAAAGTTCCAGACACTTGGAAGGCTGAGCTGGAAGAGTGGCCCGAGCCCAGGAGTTGGAGGCTGCAGTGTCTGTGACCGTCTACTCTGTGCGACAGAGTTAGACTCTGACTCTAACAATCAAGCCACAAAATAAAATTTTAAAAAACATTGAAAAATGGAACGTGAATAATGTTGGAAAAATCATGAAGAAAGAGGCATTGCGTATGTTTATACTGTTAGAAGTGTGAGTTAGGCTTTACAATTGTGAAACACTGTGGGGTTAGCTGTTCATGTGCTAACAGCCTACAGTATAGAAACTGCAATCTTAGGAATACATTTGAGAGAAATCATCCCCTATGTAAAGAAAAGAGATGGACTATAATAGTTATGACATCATAGTTG
>NW_007043053.1:0-867 GCF_000164805.1 Carlito syrichta
ATTCCCCCTGAATGGCTGCAGACTTGATTTTATAAGAACGTACCTTGTCATGTGTTCCCTTTTCTTCAATTCACTACAATCTTTTCTCTTTTCAACCCAAATTGAGCTGGGGACTATGTGGAAACACAGTCCCACTGAATGGTTCAGTTCCTCTGAATAACAACATTAGGAAGCTTTCCACAGGAGCAAGGAGGATTTGCTAAGGCTACTAAACGTTACAGAGGAAGGCTGGAGATGCGCTCCTGGTGCCAATCCCAAGAGAAAAGGCAAGGAATGAAATCACCATTAACAGCAAGGGATCCTGATGAAAGAGACGCTGAAATGGTATCCCTTAAGTCGATCCACACCCTCCTAGCCAAGTCATGGCCCACTGCATAGGACAGTGGGTATGTGACATCTACCTTCGAACCGCTCTCTTCCACACAGAAAGGCACATTTCATAAACTCCTTCAAAGTTCTGTTGTAGAGCACTAATCTGCTATACTGTGGTTTTTCACTTTTGAATTCAGATTTCAGTTGTTCATTTTTGTGTACATAATTTTACAAAAAGTGAAAAGTGTTTTAAAAACATGGGAGGAAGAAGACAGGTCAGAAAGAAGAAGATGAAGCATATATCTATGATGTTTTGATATTCCTTAACTTAGATTCCCCCCATCTCCACATTTGTACAGGGTAGATTGAAATAACTGCTGTTGCCTGGCACAGAGTACAACAATTTTTATGTATATTACTGCATGTTTTTTCACCTGAATATAATTTACACTTGGAAATTTGAATTTCATATTTTGGTCGTCGAAGAGTTTGGTTGTCTACCATTTAAGGCAATGAAACATTCATCCTTAATAACTAGCAGGTTTCAGTAAAATG
>NW_007043053.1:2382-4654 GCF_000164805.1 Carlito syrichta
AAATAATTCCCAACTGACTATATGAGCCCAGAACTACTCTGATAGCAAAACAAGACAGACACACGCAAAGAAAAACAAAGAAAACCACAGACAAATATCACTGACGAACACAGGCATGACAAAATCTTAGCAAAAACCAAGTTAAATTGAACACTACATTTTTGCCTATTGTTAGAAAGAGCAATTGAATTGATTTTGGCCTTTTCTATATTCATTACTATAGGGGTATAGGTTTCTTAATTACATTCTCTAATTTTGCAGTCATATAACCTGTAGTTTTTAATGGAGGAAGCCTACTAAGATCATAATAAAATTGTTCTTTTTATGCTTACTATCTCGCTAAAGAAACGAAATTTCTGGCATTTAGGTGAAGGTAAATATTAAGTTAATTATCAGGGTATTATATTTTAACCTCATTTTAGCATAGTTGCATGTATTTCCAAAAAAGTAGCTTGTTTTACTTCTTTTATCGCAGTACATGAGGTCATATCATGGTAAGCATGAATTTGGTTTTGATAAAAATTTGGTTTTCTACATGCAACCATGTTAATGTACATTATTCATTTTTCGTCATTTTCTGATGACCCTCAAATATGTTTTTCAAACTTGTGGATGAACATTTGTATGGTTTTGAGACCGTAGCTAAGAAACTATGAGGACATAACTGTTATAGTCCATGTCTTTTCATTACATAGGGGAATGATTTCTCTCAAAGGTATTCCTAAGATTGCAGTTTCTATACTGTAGGCTGTTAGCACATGTACAGCTAACCCCAAAGCGTTTCACAATTTTAAAACCTAACTCACACTTCTAACAGGATAAACATACGCAATGCCTCTTTCTTCACGATTTTTCCAACATTACTCATTTTTCATTTTTCAAGGGTTTGTTTTCTTTATTTTGGGGTTTGATTGTTAGAGTCAGAGTCTAACTCTGTCGCACAGAGTAGACGGTCACAGACACTGCAGCCTCCAACTCCTGGGCTCGGGCGATTCTTCCAGCTCAGCCTTCCAAGTGTCTGGAACTTTGTTGAGCTCAGGAAGAAAAAAACTGAAGGTGGTTCACAGGGAGGAGAGTTCGATGGCCCTTTTTTTTCCAAGTTGATGGGCGGGTGTCAGACAGGCCTGTGAGCGTCCTCTGGAGCCACAGCGCCATCGTGAGGACAAAGTTTCATGGATGAGTCGGAAAGATCTTTGCAATGCCCTAGCCATTGAGGAAGCAAGGATTGAACGGAAGTGGCACAAGCCAGAGCAAGATGCAGATATTTGGGGAATTTCTGAGGAATGAGGGACCAAGACTGAGTCAGCAGCTTCCAAGAGGTCTCAGCACAGGCAAGAGGGGGACAGGGTTTCAGTTTCCTCAGAGTTTGAGTAGTTCTAGAGCCTGCCCTTTGCAGTCAAGTGCAGGTCTTGTGGCATTTATCATAGAAAGAGGGTACTAGGAGTTGTAGGCATCTTGTTTCTTTTTTTGTGTAAATTCTCACTCTTGTCGTCCAGGCTAGAGTGCAGTGAGGTGCTCATGGGCATCGCAGACTCCAACTGGTGGACTCAGGCTATGCCCCCGACTCAGCCTTCCTTGTTGCTGGAAGGAATTTTAGATGAACGCCACCATGTCGGGCTCAGAGGTTAACTGACAAATCATTCCAAGTTGTGCCTGAAAATGATAAGACCCACGACTAGTTATCACCTGGAGAACTGGCCATATACATGACCTGGCTCTATCCTCTTCCTGATGCCTTTACTCCTGGATTGGCCTCGTTCTCTCGTAGCTAGGTTCTAGTAGTCTGAATTGAGTTTTCCATCTAAGACTGAAAAGTTTTTTGGCTAAAGCCAAGTAGCTCATAAGCTGATTCTAAAGAATCAGAAAACAGTCTTCTTTATCCTCCTACAGCATACTCATAACTGGGACCTGTGATTGGTCATGTTTTTCTTCCACAGCCACTGGATGCTAGAGTCCAGCATCTTAACTTTAGAAGCAAAGGCCTAATGGGCAATCTACTCTTTGTTTCTGTTCCTGTCCTTTCTTCTACTCCCCTGAATGGCTGCAGACTTGATTTTATAAGAATATACTTTGTCATGTGTTCCCTTTTCTTCAATTCACTACAATCTTTTCTCTTTTTAACCAAAATTGAGCTGGGTAGTATGTGGAAACACAGTTCCATTGAATGGTTCAGTTCCTCTGAATAACAACATGAGGAAGCTTTCCACAGGAGCAAGGAGGTTTTGCTAAGGCTACTAAACGTTACAGAGGAAGTTTGGAGATGCGCTCCTGG
>NW_007043054.1:0-989 GCF_000164805.1 Carlito syrichta
AAAATTAGCCAGGCGTGGGGCACAGGCCTATAATTCCAGTTACTTGGAAGGCTGCGGCAGCAGGATCACCTGAGCTCTGCCCACAGCCACCACACTCCAACCTGGGTGACAGAGTGAGACTCCAACTCAAAAAAAAAAAACAAAAAAACCTGGAGATAATAAGATTATTACATAAGATTTTGTGAAAAACAAAAGGATAAACGATGAGTAGTGTTTTGTTCTGTTTCTGCTGAGAGTAAGCGTTTAATAAAGGCTTTATTTTAGGGCCAGGTTTTACATCTAATATCAGGATACATTCTCTTTTAACTGCTTCTAAGCATCGGAAGTGGTTCCTGCATTGCGTGATTGTCATTTGGGAAAAAGGGGCTATAGGATGGCAAAATGATGCATAGAGACTGGAAAGTGGGAAAATATGCACACTGAGAGGCAGGGTTGTTTTAAGGGTTGTTTGAAGGATTGGTAATAGAGAAATGGTGGTCTTTAAAGAAAAGTTGAGTTGTGGTTGTTGGCAGCAAAGTCATTCAAGTAGCTGCATCCTGCAGCGACATTTTAAACACATTGTTCTCTGCCAAATCTGTTTAGAAGCACCAAGGCCATCCTCAAAACCTGATTCACAGTCCATTCTCTAGTCTATACTTAGAAAAAAAGCACGCTTTTAGGTTATGCTAGATAAACAAACAAAAAAATGGCATTGGTGATTAAAACCATCCTGATTAATTTATCATATGTATTTAACTTACCCATCTCTAATTATGACTTCCCTGAGATTTTTTTTAGAGCTTTGTTTTCCCACCTAGTAGATCAAGCAGTAGGAGAAGAAAAAGCACTGTTTAGTCAATATCCTAAGACACATCCATCAACCACTTTACATAGGGCAGCTCTCTCATTTCTCAGAGCTTAAAAAAAGTGTTATTTTTAGGATTCCATTATTATTCATTTATTTATTAATTTACTTATTTATTTAGAGTTGGAGTCTCACTCTGTCACCC
>NW_007043055.1:0-746 GCF_000164805.1 Carlito syrichta
CACAAGTTATTTCACCTAGTTAACTTGTTAACCAACTAGACAAGTCAGCTAATATACTCGTTTACCAACTAGCTAAAACAGTGAGTTAACTCATTAACCAACTTGATAAAACAGCTAGCTATCTGGTTAGCCAACTAGTTAAGTCAGCTAACTAAGTCTGCTAGCAAAACAGCTGGCTAGCTAAGTAAGCTAGCTAAGTCTGCTAGCTCAGTAATTAGCTAGCTATTTAAGTCAGCTACTTAAATCTGCTACATAACTCGTTAGCTAATTAGTTAAGTCAGTTAGTAATTCAGCTAGTTAAATAGTTAGCTACATATTTCATTCAGGTAGTTAAGTCAGTTAGCTAACTAGTTAAGTCAGCCATTAAATTCAGCTACCTAAGTAGTTAAGTCAGCTAGCTATGTCTACTAGTTAAAACAGCTTTCTAATTTATTCAGGTGTTTAAGACAGTTGTTAGCTAGCTAGTTAGCAAACTGGTTAAGTCAGTAGGTTTAGTCAGGTAGTTAGCTAGTTAACTGAAGGGTTAAGTCAGTTGGTTGAGTCAGCTAGATAGCTACTTAGCAAACGAGTTGAGTCAGATGGTTGAGTAGGCTAGCTAGCTAGTTACCTAATGAGTTAAGTCAGTTGGATGAGTCAGATAGCAAGGTAGTTAGCTAACGAGTTATGTAAGCTGGTTGAGTCAGCTAGCTAGATTGTGAGCTAATGAGTTAAGTCAGATAATTAAGAAAGCTAGCAAGCACGTTAGA
>NW_007043056.1:0-754 GCF_000164805.1 Carlito syrichta
CGCTGCGGTGGCCGGGAGCGGCCACTGCACTCCAGTCTGGGTGACAGAGTGAAACTCCAACTCAAAAAACAAACAAACAAATAAATAAATATATATATATACAATTAAAAAAAAAGAAATATACCATCCAAATTTAAAACCAGCATCTATGTATTATTTTAAAAAGAGCAGCAAGGCATGTGGTTGCCATTTTCACCTTGACCCTCCACTGTCACAGGAAGGGAACCACACAGACAACAGGATTGAGGAAGTCCTCTCGCCAGTCTAGAGTGTGAGTTACTGGAGAAACAACTTGCTTTCACAGACATGAAGGAGAAGACAGCAGGAACAGAGCACCTACACTTGCGTGTCTGAGATAATTCCAGAAGTTCGGGGACTGATAGACCTGACTTACAGTTAGACCAGTGTCGACAATTAGAACTACAAAAAAGTTGGAAATTATGGTAGCACGTGGCCAGTGGGCAGTGTTATTTTCCCTATGTGCACAAATACAAAGACATTTCTCTCTGACCTTAGGTAAACTAGTTTCACTATCCATACATAGAAGTTAGGAATCATAGCATTTCTGATCTTCAAACGTATAGAAGGTGTTATACAGAGCAAATTCCCCTTTTTTTCCTTTGAAAAATCATGGTTCTTCAAGATGTATTATTAATTTTTGGACATCGTAGATATTAAAATCTAATTCTCATTTTGAAACATTTCGAAATCCATGCGTCAGTGATAGGAATTTTTATATTAAATTCTGAAAAAC
>NW_007043057.1:0-495 GCF_000164805.1 Carlito syrichta
CTTCATTTGCAAAGCTATATAAGCCAGGATAATGAGCCAGTATTATGCTCATGTGCACATTTAAGGTGACCTCAAGTCACAAGTCAGTGTTTTCTTGACTGCTAAGGATACCTGATTATAACCTAAAATCATAGTGCCATTAGCATATAAGAAAACGTCACAAAATGGTACCAACACTCTGTTTCATCTCAAGATTTGTCACTCCTGAAAAATTATACTTATTTCTAAAATACAAATACAAAAGACAAGGCAAAAAGTAAATTAACACTTAAGAATCATTTTCTATTTTAGCAGCTACCAATACCATTCAGCTTTACTTTACAGAGGCCCTAACAGTTTATTTAGAATGTAATGTATTCCTGTAATCCCACACCTTTGGGAGGCTGAGGTGAGTGGATTGCCTGAGCCCACGGGTCTCGAGACCCGCCTGCGCAGCGAGACTTCATCTCTACAATAAATCAAAAAATCATCTGGGCGTAGTATTGCATGCTTGTA
>NW_007043058.1:0-989 GCF_000164805.1 Carlito syrichta
TTAATCCTTGTAGCATTAGATTAATTTTCCCTTGGATAGTTTTGCTTTATTATTATTGGCTTGTGTGTTTTTCTCTTTTTTTAATTTTAAATTTTTTACTTTAAAATTTTGGAGTTCAATTCAGGATTAGGTATACAAATATTCATTGTGCAGGTACCCTTGTCCGTCCCTCCCACACCCCACAGTTTCCCACTTCTTTTTTTTTTAGTTGGAATCTCAATCCATCGCCCAGACTGGAGTGCAGTGGCCGCTCCCGGCCACCGCAGCCTCGACCTGCTGGGCTCCGGCGATCCTTCCGCCTCAGCCTTCCGAGTAGCCGGAATTACAGGTGCGCGCTACCACACCTGGCTGATTTTTTGATTTATTGTAGAGATGAGGTCTCGCCTGCCCAGGTGGGTCTCGAACCCGCGGGCTCAGGCAATCCACTCACCTCAGCCTCCCAAAGGCGCGGGATTACAGGCTGAGCCACCAAACCCGGCTCCCACTTCTGTCAAACATTTTGTTATAGTATTACTGTAGTTCTTCAAGGTCCACTTATGAGTGAGAACATGTGATACTCAGATCTTTGTTTTGGTGAGTGAACACTCAGTATTATCAACTCTAATTCTATCCAGGTCGCTGTGTAGTTCATAATTTTGTTCTTCTTCATGGCTGTGTGATATTCCAGGGTCTATATGTACTTCATTTTAATCCAGTCTTCTTTTGATGGGCAGCACAGGTGGTTACATGTTCTTGCTATGGTGAATAATGCTGCAAAAAACATACATATGCAGGTATCTTTTTTATAGAGTTATCTGAGTTCTTCCGGGTATATTCCCAGTAGGGCAATTGCAGGGTCATGTGGAAGGTCAATTTTTAGAACTTTTAGGAATCACCATACTGTTTTCTACAGTGGTTGTACTAGTTTACACTCCCACCAACATTTTAGATACTAGGGGTATACTTATACACCTTTCTGTACACCTAAATGGCAGTGAGGCCCAAAATTT
>NW_007043059.1:0-740 GCF_000164805.1 Carlito syrichta
CTGCACACAAAGGAGCTGGGCACACAGCATGATTGTTTTGGAGGAATAAGAGAGGCTTCACATCCCTTTTGACAGTTGTATGTAAACGAAGTACCTACTGCTCAAGTGAATCATATGAACTGAATGAGACTTGTTACATAATTAGCATTTGAGGAAACCAAAGGAAAATCCTCGTGGGCTGGCGACTTGTGATGTCAAATGTAAGCATGCTCGTTTGGGGGACTGGGAATTGGAAATGATGAAATCCGAATGCATCATAAACCCAGATATATTATACACAGATGATCTTTTAATCGAGCTTTTAAAAGTTATACTTTCTAAGGGATGACTGAAATGCTTGTCCCGGCCAACTGGGACCTGTCTGCTTCCATGAACGGGATGGAGTCATCTGCATGGGCCATGTCAACATGATGACTCTGGTGTGTGCAGCAGCTCTCCCTCTGCCAAGGGCCACCAGCCCCTTAATAAACACCCAGCACCAGCCATGAGGGCTGAGCCAGGAACTGATGTCGGAGAGTGTCATCTGAGACAGGGAGACCCTGCACCACACTTGTAATTACGTTTTAATTTAAGAGTAATGTAATTGCAGTGACTCACTCTGCCTGTTACTTTAATTGTATCAAAAGGCAATTAATTTTATTCTCAAAAGACATTTCTTTAGATACTCCTGGAACTTTGTGCATATAAAATTTGTGGCAAAGACCTATAAAATATTTACTGTGAGGAGAGTATTCAATTTC
>NW_007043060.1:0-679 GCF_000164805.1 Carlito syrichta
GATTACCATGTAATTAAGTTGTATACAGGTATGGTTTGGACTTCAAGCAAGACTTCCTTCCCCCTAGTAGTAGACATGGTACCCAATCGGTGGTGGGTACCCATTTCTCCCCACAATCCCTCTCTCCTTTAGCAGTGCCTGGTGTTGTTTGTGTTTGTGTGCCCAATGTTTAGGACCAGTTTATGAGCAAGAAAATGTGGAACATTATAGCACTCAGTAAATAATCTTTCAGTAACAGGACAGAATTGAAGAACAAAAACTGAAAGAGGCATGAGACTGGTTTCTAGTCTTACTTGCTAGAATTATGGTCTCCAGTTTCATTCATGTTTCTGCAAAGGACATGATTTTGTTCTTCTTTATGGCTGTGTAGCATTCCATTGTGTCCATGGACCACATTTTCTTCATCCAGACAACTTTTGACGAGCATCTGGGTTGGCTCCATGTTTTTGCTATTGTGAGTAGTGCTGCAGTGAACATGTTTGTGCAGGTGTGTTTTTGGTAGAATGATTTATGTTTCTCTGAAAGTGAGCTTGCTGTTGCTCCATTTTTAGTGCTTTGAGAAAACACTACACTGCTTTCTGAAAAGGTTGAACCAGCTTAATTCCCCCAAACAGTGTAGATGCATTCTCTTTTTTCTGCAGCATCGCCAGCACCTGTTGCTTTTATACTTTTTAATATC
>NW_007043061.1:0-859 GCF_000164805.1 Carlito syrichta
GATATAATACTTTAAACGACTGAAATATTGTGAGAATTACCAAAATGCGACCACAGATTTTTGTAAAAATAGTGCCAAAAGACTTTTTCTACACAGGATTGTTACAACCTTCAATTTGTGAAAAATGCAGTACCTGCAAAGCACAATAAAATGAAAGATGTCCATATATATTTTTTGATTTGTCTTTAGTATCTCTTTTATATTTGTAATATGAACTGTGAATTTTCAGTGTTCCTATAAATTGGATAGGAATAATCCCATTACAATTCTAAAGGCCAGTTTATTAAATCTTAAACTTTTAAGATATTTTAACCACTATGTTCAGATCATGCAACTCTCTTGTTTTCTTATTTTCTCTCATCGTTATTGTCTAACTCGATAGTTCCTTGAATTAACCATTGTATTCTAATTTCACAGCCTTTTCCTATTTTCTTTCTGTATTGGCATAGGCCAATAAGCCAATTACCTCAATCTCTAAGTGAATCATCATTCATGCCAGACATTCAGGCAGCTGAAATATAATTATGGCCCCACTCAGGGGATTTTCAGTCAAACGTCAGATGAATTCTTAGGGCTAACTCACCATATAAATAATGGAATAAATCTAGCATAACACACACCAAAACACATTAGAGGATACATTTAAGGAGGGCATGAATTATTGATTCCTGTTGATCCGGGGCAACAAGAAAAAAAGGACTCACCCATAGCCTGTTCTCAATTTTTGTTTGCATGAATAAATATATTTCCTCAACTCCCACTGCCTTAGTGGGCTTCCCTCTGTAAAATCCCTTCAGTGATTCCCCATTCTAATCTTTAACTTAACCTGACCTGTGCACTTATTTTTTTATTTTTTTTT
>NW_007043062.1:0-721 GCF_000164805.1 Carlito syrichta
CCCAGCCTGGTCTCTGACCCCAGGGATCTGGTAGCCTCCCACTGTGCCTCCCAGGGTGCGTGTGTGATGGCCGTGAGCAACAGTGCCCAGCTTGGACACACACGTGTTGTTGGTGAGGGCGACACTAAGGCACACCCATTGGGGAGGCCACCGCATCCTGTGTAGCTGGGACTGTGGGTGCCACCACGTGTGACTTGAGTGTTTCCATTCCAGGGAGTGACAAGGTCTCGCTACATGACCCAGACTGGTCTCGAACTCCCGGGCTCCGGTGGACCCCTGCCTTGGCATCCCAAAGCCATAACCCAATTGCCTGCTGATTGACCATCTTTTGGGAACTGTATGACCAAGGCTGTGGCCTTCTTCCCCAATGATCTCTGTCTGTTCATGATGATTTTTTTCTCCATACACAAATGAATGCTCTTCTTTGCTTTCCTTTTATTTTTTATTATTTTAATCGGAGTCTTACTCCTCGCCCAGGCTGTAGGGTGGTGACTTGTTCCTGGCCAGCTCAACCTCGGCCTGCCTGGTTCCAGTGAGTCATCCTCCACAGGGCTTCCACGAAGCCAGAATGACAGGCACACACCACAAATCCAGGTTCTTTTGGAATGGAGGGTATATACCAGGTCTCGCCCAATTGCCCGGGCATGTCCTGGAACCACTGCCTCAGGACAGCCCCTGGCTCTCTTCACTCCCAAATGCTGGAATGAAGAGGTTGAGCTCC
>NW_007043063.1:0-2577 GCF_000164805.1 Carlito syrichta
CATGATATAGTTTTTTAGAAAGTAAATTAGAGAGAAGAGAGAGGAGATTCACCTCCCCGATGTAGGAGAGGAGGTCAAAATTAGGAAACATGGCTACAATCGCTCAGAGAGACGTGACCAGACTGTAGCTTAGCAAAGGAAGATTCACTGCTGTGTAAAGTTGAATGTCTTTTAAACATTCCCTTTGAGAACAGCACCCCTGCTTCCCAGGTTCTGCCGGCTGCTTCTCCTCCTCCTCCTCCTCTTCCTTCCCTCTGGGGAGCCTGAGAGCGATCGGGTTCCACACGGGAGATTCTTCTGGGACTCTGCTCTCCACAGATTCTTTCCTCGAGTCATTCTTCCACCCGGCTAGCCCTGCTTCCTCCGCCCTAGCTGGGCATCGACGAGACGAGAGAAGATCAGGCCATGTCACTGGTCCCCGGGGCCCATGTGGGACTTTCTACGGGGACCTGAAGTCACGTATTCTGGTCCTGCCCTTTGGCTTCCTGGCCATCAACTGATGACCCCAAAAAGGGACTTTCATCCCAGAATGTAAAATAGACCAAATAAATAGGGGTGGAGGCAGAGGGGGCAGAGAAAATGAAGAAACCAAATTTGCACGTGAAGCCCTCCCCTCCCTCCTCCTATGACTGATCTGGTGTTTCCTGTTCTTCCTCCAGCATCCCAGAGTTTGATCCTGTTTCCCCACCCACCTCCCTCCTCTCCCTGCCCCACCCAAGTCACCACGTACTGGGCATAAACGTCCCCTGGCTACCTCTCAGTCTGCTCGGCTGTGTGCTTCTTGGAGGCCCACTTTGTCCTATTCATATCTGGATCCAGCATGCCCTTGTTTGGAAACAGAAGCCAATATTTTTATTTTTATTTATTTATTTATTTATTTATTTATTTATTTATTTTTGAGTTGGAGTCTCACTCTGTCGCCCAGACTGGAGTGCGGTGGCCGCTCCAGGCCACCGCAGCCTCGCCCGCTGGGCTCTGGCGATCCTTTCGCCTCAGACTTCCGAGTAGCCGGAACTACAGGCGCATGCTACCACGCTCATCTAATTTTTTTTGATTTATTATAGAGATGAGGTCTCACCATTTGCCCAGGCAGGTCTTTAATCCGAGGGCTCAGGCGATCCACTCACCTCACTCTCCCAAGGTGCGGGATTACAGGCTGAGCCACCGAGCCCATCTATAGAAGCCAATTTTTATGCCTCCTGTTAAACAATAATGATATGAAAAGCAAAATAATATGTAATATTGATATTAAAGTGACGCTGATGGTTCCTAGTCTTTGACGAGTATGACTGTCCCAAACCATGTCCCATCTAGAGGTACCTAGCCCATCCCAGACCTCGGCACAACTCTTGGGGGACCCGCCCAGACTGGTCTTGTGTTAGAGAACATAAATCTGTGTGGAGGATGCAGGGGACAGTGAGGACCCCTTCCATCTCTGCCCCAAAGTCCAGGAATTGTCAGTGTCCCCCTACGAGAGCCCTAGGACAGTGCTGTGAAAATCAAGGGTGGTCATTTTATGCCTCATTCTATAGACAGGCCATCTATGGGGGCTTTTCTAGGAAGAAATTCCACAACTGAAGTGCACTTTTCAATGCTGACCCCTTTACCCATGCTGTTGTCGGCAGGTCTTGCGCTCTCAGTAACTATAGCCCAGAAGAAACCACTTTAAAGTGTTGACCCATGTCCCCCTGGTTCCTCAGGGAGATAAGGCCTCCCCTTCCCAGGCAGAAACAAAAGAGCCCAGGCTTGGATGTCAGAGCAGGGAGAGGTGGAAGTCAAGCCGAGCAAAATCAAACAAGAAGACACTGGAAGTTCCTAGAAAACACATATTTTTCTTTTCAGTTATTATGACAGATATAGGAAGGTCGACAGAAAATAAAAGTGTCTATATTTTAAATTTCAATAATTTTTAATGAACATAGCATTTTATTTTTACAGCTCAAACTTAATGTAGAAAAAGATCTTTATATCGGAGAGTGTACGGGGCACCCTTTACACAAGTAACTCCATCTCAGAAAAAGACTTTATCTTATTTCCTAAAAGACCTCATGCCAACAGGGACCGGTTGTTTGCCTCACCCGATAGACACCACAGGCAACCGGGTGAAGAACAGAACCAGGCATATGCCCTTCCGCTGTCAGACCTCATCAGAAGGCTTTGTGACCATAAAAAGAACAGGACTTCACCAGCTCGAAACAGCCACTTGAACAGACACCATCTTGCTGTCCCCACGAAAAGCTCCTGTCATCTTCCACCAGAGACTCTGCCCATATTCTTGCAAGATGTGGATGTGCCATCCAAGCCGGCACGGGAAAACTCCTCCTCACCTTGGCTCTCCCTAACCTGGTTCGCTAACCCTTTCTCCTTTCCATTTTCTGTTGACATCCCACGTTACTTTGACATGGAATGTTTAATCTGTGATTTTTATATATTGGTTAAGTGCACTACTATCTACTGTGTGTGATATTGGCTGGACTGGAGGAGTGGCTTGAGCCTGCCTGCCTGACGCTCTTACTACCTGGTAAAAGGGAAGTACGAAGTAGCGTTGTCTCCTCGGGAACACCGTGTAGCTTGTGG
>NW_007043064.1:0-820 GCF_000164805.1 Carlito syrichta
TACATTTGGGAAACACTTTAGTGTTAGCTGTTCATGTGCTAACATAGCCTACAGTAGAGAAATGGCAACATTAGAAGTATATTTGAGAGAAATCATCTTCCATGAAATGAAAAGATGTGGACTGTAATACTTATGTCATCATAGTTTTATAGTTAAGCACTCATAACAATACAAATGTTCATCCACAAGTGTGAAAAACATATTTGAGTGTTGTCATAAAATGATGAAAAATGAATAATCTACATTAACATGGTTGCATGTAGAAAACTAAATTTTTATCAACACCAAATTGATGCTTACCCCAATATGACTTTATATAATGTGATAAAAGAGGTAAAACAATACTACTTTTTTAGGAATACATACAATTATGTTAAAATTAGGTTAAAATATAATATCCTGATAATTAAGTTAATATTTACCTTCATCTAAATGCCAGAAATTTTGCTTCTTTAGACAGATATTAAATACAAAAAGGACAATTTTTTTATTATTTTAATAAACTTCCTCTATTAAAAAATTAAGTCTCAGCCGGGTTCAGTGGCTCAGCCTGTAATCCCGTGCCTTTTGGAGGCTGAGGTGAGTGGATTTCCTGAGCCCACGGGGTCGAGACCTGTCTGGTCAGCGAGACCTCATCTCTACAATAAATCAAAAAATCAGCCAGGCGTGGTAGCACATGCCTGTAATTCTGGCTACTTGGAAGGCTGAGGCGGAAGGATCGCGGAGCCCAGCATGTCAAGGCTGCAGTGGCCAGGAGCAGCCACTGTACTCCAGTCTGGGTGACAGAGTGAGACTCCAACTCAAAAAAAAAAAAAAAAAA
>NW_007043065.1:0-1441 GCF_000164805.1 Carlito syrichta
CTCTCAAGGAAATGGAGGACTTTCTGTCATCACACAACCTGCCTAGGTTGAAACAAGAAGAAATTGAGATCCTAAATATACCAATAACAATCAAGAAAATTGACTATGTAATAAGAAAACTACCTACAAAAAAAAAGTCCTGGACCAGATGGTTTTCCTGCAGAATTTTACAAGACATTCAAGGAGCAGCTGATTCCAATCCTACTGAAGATATTTCAGGTGGTTGAGAAAGATGGAACCCTCCTCAAATCATTTTATGAAGCTAACATCACATTGATAGCCAAGCCAGGTAAAGATCAAACAAAGAAAGAGAACTACAGGCCAATATCTTTGATGAGCATAGATGCTAAAATTTTCAACAAGATCCTAGCAAACCGGATTCAGAACACATCTCAAAAATCATCCATCATGACCAAGTAGGCTTCATCCCTGGGATGCAAGGCTGGTTCAACATTCGTAAAACCATAAATGTAATTAAATACATAAACAGAAGTCAAAACAAAAACCACATGATTATATCATTAGATGCAGAAAAAGCTTTTGATAAAATCCAGCACCCCTTCTTGATAAAAACCCTCGAACATCTAGGCATATGGGGACATACCTCAAAATAGTAAAAGCCATCTACAAGAAACCCACAGCCAACATACTCCTAAATGGACAAAAACTGGAACCATTTCCCCTGAAAACTGGAACAAGACAAGGATGCCCACTCTCACTCCTCCTGTTCAATATACTATTGGAAGTCCTGGCTAGAGCAATCAGAGAAGAGAAGGCAATAAGGGGTATCCAAATAGGAAAAGAGGAAGTCAAGTTATCTCTCTTTACAGATGAAATGATTGTGTACTTGAAAACCCCAGAGAATCTGTGGAAAACCTCCTTACACTGATAAAGGCCTTCGGCAAATTCTCAGGATATAAAATAAATGTGCAAAAGACAATCGCATTTCTTTACACCAATAATCAACAAACAGAAACCCAAATCAAAAGCACAATTTCATTCACAATAGCCACAAAAAAAAAAAAAGAAATACCTTGGCATCTTCCTAACCAGAGACATGAAAGTCCTTTACAATGAAAACTACAAAACACTGCTCAAAGCAATCAAAGATAACACAAACAAGTGGAAAAATATCCCATGCTCATAGATTGGAAGAATCAACATTGTGATGATGTCCATCTTACCTAAGGCAATCTACAGATTCAATGCAATACCCATCAAATTACCAGCAACATTCTTCTCAGACCTAGGGAAAACAACACAGGAATTCATATGGAAACACAAACGACCAAGAATAGCCAGAACAATCCTCAGCAAAAAAAACCAAAGCAGGGGTATCACATTACCAGACTTCAAAATTTACTATAAAGCTACAATCATCAAAACAGCTTGGTATTGGTATAGGAAAAGGCATATAGATCAATGGAATAGAATTGAGATG
>NW_007043066.1:0-773 GCF_000164805.1 Carlito syrichta
CCATGCAGATCTCTGATAAGAACTTCTGTTATGAGGACATTACAGTTAAAAATCAGGCATGTCTGAGAGTTATATTTTAAGTCTTTGAGAATGTGACTGTTCTACTCAAACAGAAACTGAGATGTGAGTGGTCTGCTGTTGGGAGGGTAGGGTCTACACACCAGAGATTGTCTTCTGTAATGCACACGCATGTGCCAAAGTTCCTTTGGAAATTGATATCTTCTGACTGCCAAGTAAGTCAAGTTCACCTTAAAACTTACTCCAGGTTGTTTTCAGTGTTATTTTCCCCAAAGTCAGGTCAGTTGTCTATTAGGAGACATACTTGATGATGAGTGTTTACAAGGAGTCGGTGCTGCCCTCAGAAGAACTCCAGTCAAGCCTCTGAGTCCCCTGTACCCATCTGCCACCCTGAGGAATCCATACTAGCAGCAGAAATTTATCAGACTTGGTGAGAATGGAAAGTGCCATGTCTCAGACTGTGACCTTAAACCTTAGTTCCTAAAATGTGAAACAACACCATTTCTTCCTGTTTTCCAAAACAAGAGCAAATAACTCTAAGCCATACCATTCTTTGAAAGGCTCTTAAGTTACTTTCCTTCATGCATTTTTGGTACCTGTAATGCTACTTCAAGAATCTCCTCTTCCCACAGGTTGGAATTTCATCAGAGAGAATGCATGTATGGGACAGGGAGGGTCAGAGCATTTCACCCCATCTCTGAGATAGGAACACCTCAAATCAGCATGACTGAATCTCACTGTCATTGTCATTAGTA
>NW_007043067.1:0-814 GCF_000164805.1 Carlito syrichta
TCTCCTCTAGGGCCTTCTCCCTCCGGCCTCCCCTACAGCCACAGACCGGCTCCCCATGACACAGCTTCCCCCTGGAAAGCAGAAGTGGCCCTCCCTCACCAGAGGGCCTGAGACAAGCTTTTCCATTCCCCTGCCCCGGTGGGGATTCACATTTGCAGGAAGAGTTAGAGGCCCCCAGAGGCCAAAACACCAAGACTAGGTCATAGCTTCCCTGGAAGGCAGAATGAATACAGACCCATCTCGCTGACCTCACAGTACCTGCGGGTGGGTCCAAGGAAGTCACCTGAGCTCCCCATCAGATGTTCTCATATAGGGAGGAAGGAGGGAGCTGGAGAGCACCGTTGGCAAGGAGCTTCCAATCAGTATGGTTTGGTGTCATTCAAGAGTGAGTTTTTAGATGCTCACAGAAAGGTGGGAGTGTGATCAGGCAGGCAATACTTGACTCCGTCAGAAACATAAACTGTAAAAAGTCAATGAGACCGACTAAAAGACCCTCTGAGCTACACAAATAAGGACTTCTTCCCAATGTTCTACAACTCAATACAACAGCTTGGATTATTAAGAAATAGCCACATTGGCCGGGTTCAGTGGCTCATGCTTAAAATCCCAGGGTTATTTGAGCACAGGAGTTTGAGACCAGCCTGAACAACAGAGGTAGACCTCATCTCTACAAAAATTTAAAAAATTATGCAGACATGGTGGCTCATGCTTGTAGTCTGAGCAACAGGGTAAGATCTCGTCTCTACAAAAATTAAGAAAATTCGTCAGGCATGGTGGCTCATGCTTGTAGTCTCAGATACTTGGGAGGTTGAGG
>NW_007043068.1:0-782 GCF_000164805.1 Carlito syrichta
CCATTAAAAGTGGGCAAAAGATATGAATAGACACTTCTCAAAAGAAGACATACAAGCAACCAACAGACACATGAAAAAATGCTCAACCTCACTAATCATCAGAGAAATGCAAATTAAAATCACATTAAGATACCACCTAACCCCAGTAAAAATGGCCATCATTAATTAAACAAAATACAACAGATGCTGGCGAGGATGTAGAGAAAAGGGAATGCTTCTACATCGTTGAGAGGAATACATACTCGTTGAACCTCTATGGAAAACAGTGTGGAGATGCCTAAAAGAACCTAAGACATTGACTTTCCACATGACCCAGCAATCCCTCTTCTGGGAATATACCCGGAGGAACTTAAAGCACTCTATAAAAAATATACTTGGACATGCATGTTTACTGGAGCACTATTTACAACAGCAAAAATATGGAACCAACTGTGCTGCCACTGAAACTCGACTGAATTTAAAAAGTGGTACATATACATGATGGAATATTTTACAGTCATAAAGAAGAACAAAATTATGTACTTCACAGCAACTTGGATGGATTTAGAGTCTATAATACTCTGATTTATCTCAGAAACAAACAACTGAGTACCATATATTTTCACTTATAAGCAAACCCTAAACATTTATCATAATACTATAAGAAAAGAAACTGCCTGGGAAATGAGGACTGGGGCACATAACATTAACAAGAGTACCTGATCTCAAACCAGGCAAAGTGGGGACCAAGAGAGGGAGCCCAAACCTTACCCATACAATGACTACTTGTATGCCTAATATTG
>NW_007043069.1:0-652 GCF_000164805.1 Carlito syrichta
CTTTATGCTTACTATCTGACTAAAGATACGAAATGTCTGGCATTTAGCTGAAGGTAAATATTAACTTAATTATCAAGGTATAGTATTTTAACCTCATTTTAGCCTATTTGCCTGTATTTCCAAAAACGTGGCTTGTTTTACTTCTTTTATCGCAGTATAGGAGGTCATATCATGGTAAGCATGAATTTGGTTTTGAGAAAAATTTGGTTTCCTACATGCAACCATGTGAATGTACGTTATTCATATTTCGTCATTTTCTGATGACTCTCAAATATGTTTTTGAAACTCGTGGATGAACATTTGTACGGTTTTGAGAACGTAGCTCTGAAACTATGATGTCATAACTATTATAGTCCATCTCTTTTCTTTACATAGGGGATGATTTCTCTCAAATGTATTCCTAAGATTGCAGTTTCTATACTGTAGGCTGTTAGCACATGAACAGCTAACCCCACAGTGTTTCACAATTGTAAAGCCTAACTCACAGTTCTAACAGTATAAACATGCGCAATGCCTCTTTCTTCATGATTTTTCCAACATTATTCACGTTCCATTTTTCAATGTTTTTTAAAATTTTATTTTGTGGCTTGATTGTTAGAGTCAGAGTCTAACTCTGTCGCACAGAGTAGACGGTCACAGACACTGCAGCCTC
>NW_007043070.1:0-1367 GCF_000164805.1 Carlito syrichta
GGACTCCCGCCAGGGAGAGTTATCTCAGGTGTGCAAGTTACCAAATTGAATGCCACAATAAACATGCACATCGCTTGACTTAAGTTTGCTATTGCCTTACAGAGGACTTCAAAAATTTTGTGAAAACATGAAATTAAAATACGAAAATGGAAGATATGAATTTTATTTCTGAGCATAAACTCCATCAAGTTCAAAACATGTTTGTAAGTAATGGATTAATCACCCTTAATTATTAATCCATCCCTAACGAGCTGAGGTTCCTGGGAATCTAACCATGTCAATGCAGGCTTTCTGATATTATTAACTGAAGAAAAATGAGTGCTCTTTAAAGAATTTTTTAACATCAGGAAACCAAAAGAAGTTAGAAGGAGACAAATTAGAAATATAATTTCTAATTAGGTGGGTGTCTAATTAGGTGGATAATTTCTGGGTGGATGTCTAATGATTTTTCATCAAAACACTCCCAAAATTGCCTTCTTTGATGAAAATAATGAGCAAGAGCCTTATCGTAGTGGGAAAGGACACTAGGGTGAATCTTTTCTGGGTGGTTTCCTGCTAAAGCTTTGAGTAATTCAAAACACTCTCATAATAACGTTTGAAAGGACACACTGAGAACAAGAAATGCATTTTTATCTTGCTCCTAAACCTTGATACAATGATGAGAAAATAAAAGCTATATTCTGGAAAAATACATAATTTATGTAAAGACTAACTTTACCAACTTTGTCTTTTAAAAAACACAGACTTCCAAAGCACAACCTGCATTAACCATTATATACTCAGGACAATGTCTCCCCCACCCCCCTTCCTCAGAGTTTTCTGCCCAGACTTCCTGATGCCCTAAGGCCTAGCAGATTGGCAATCACACTTGCCTAGAGTAAAGCAAATTTACAAGGCCTAAGACTTCACACATTACAAAAGTTATGCAAATCTCAGAACTTGTGACAACTCAGAAGGGGAAGCTAATGTGTATCTATTGTCCTATAGATTAGGCGCCTTCTGCAGGAATATCAAGAATCTCCCAAAGCTGCCTGCTGGAAATGCATAGGAGATAAAGTGAAGAATGCATCCTCCATTAGCTCTAAGGAGTGTTATCCAGAAAGTCACAGGGGCACTATCTTAGCTAGATCTTCTGGAGAATTGCTGCAGCTTCTCCATCAGCACTCGCTGTGTCACCTTGCACTCTTACATGCTAGAGATGGTGTCTTTCCATAAACCTCATGAACTCCCCTCTGCTAACTTCAAACTTGTCTTCAGCTTCTCACCTCTCTCAGCTTTTAAAAAATTGAAAAGTTAGGGTCCTGCTCTGGATTAGGCTTTGGCCTAAGGGAATGTGGTAACTGGGTTTGATTTTCTATCTAGACCGA
>NW_007043071.1:0-796 GCF_000164805.1 Carlito syrichta
AAACCTTCTTCGTCTTGCTCTTTGGAGGGCTGGAGCCATTCGGTGTGTCTGTATTTTCTCATAGTACCAAGCACAAGTTTTGGTTTAACAAAAAAAAAAGGTTTTTAGTGAATTGAAGAACAGGGAACATATGAAAAGGTATATGCCTATACAATCAAATCTGCACCAATTCAGGGGAGTAGAAGAGAGGACAGGGATGCAACAAAGAGTAGATGGCCCATTATGCCTTTGCTTCCAAAGTTAAGATGCTGGACTCTAGCATATAGTGGTGGTGGAAGAAAAAAATGACAGAACTCAGGTCCCAGTTATGAGTATGCTGTAGGAGGATAGAGAAGACTGTTTTCTTAATTCTTTAGAAGCAGCTTTAGCATTATTTGATTTAGCCAAAAGGCCTTTCAGGCTTAGATGGAAAACTTAATTGAGACTACTAGAACCAGGCTGGGAAGGAAGGAGGCCAGTTCAGGAGTAAAAGCATCAGGAAGAGGATAGAGCCAGGTCATGTATATGGCCAGT
The DNA here is from genome assembly GCF_000164805.1 of Carlito syrichta. Classification (NCBI taxonomy): domain Eukaryota; kingdom Metazoa; phylum Chordata; class Mammalia; order Primates; family Tarsiidae; genus Carlito; species Carlito syrichta. The sequence goes on from NW_007043071.1 coordinate 514, forward strand.
TCTCCAGGTGATAACTAGTCATGAGCCTTATCATTTTCAGGCCCAGCTTGGATTGGTTGATTTGTCAGTTTACCTCTGAGCTGGACATGGTGGCATGCATCTAAAGTATCTTCCAGCTACTTGGAAGGCTGCAGCACAAGTATTGCCTGAGTTCACCAGTTGGAGACTGTGATGGCCATGAGCACCTCACTGCACTCCAACTGGGTAAGGAGAGTGAGACTCCAACTCAAAAAAAGAAATAACATGAGTAAAACTCCAAACAGCATGTTTTATATGATAAATG
>NW_007043072.1:0-803 GCF_000164805.1 Carlito syrichta
CACTGGCACCTCTAGCTGTTCAGGAAGATGAGAAAGGAGGATCATTGAGCCCAAGAATCGAGAATGAAACCACGTCTGCAAGCCAGCCTGGGCAACAAAATGAGACCCTGTGTATAAAACACAAAATATGTTGATCCACAGGAGATAAACCTTGAATTAGAAAACTTGAATCTCTTGTAATGGACAGTAAGCCCATCTGCTCTGCCCTAGAGTGAGACATTTTAAAAAATTTACCAGACATTCAGGATTTCTGCATTTTGCTCTGGAGGGAGACACTGTCTCTTTATTTTAAAGCTATAAACAGACTTATTATTTGCTACTTAGGGAGGAAAAGTCTGTATCACCAAAGCTGTTCTCTGTAGAAACATTCTTGAAAACATAACAAAAACCAGTGTGTCTTGCTCACAAGATATGTGAAAGCATAAGAGACCAATGAGAAAGAAAATTATCTGCTAGCATTATCTACTAGTTCCAATTTTTCTCTATAATTTCTAAAGCTGTTTATTGATTTTTCTCCTCTCTATAGATCATATGTGTCTGATTTTCTGAAAGTCAGGCGATTTTTGACTAGATGTTAGATTTAATTTAATTGTAGGATTTATTTTGAGGAATTTTGGACTTTCTTTAGATATATAATTGAGTTTTCATGTTTCTTAGAAAAAAATTGGCACTCTAGAGGTTGACTTCTCTACCTCTTGACCTCCAGAGCAGCATTACTACAAGTCTAGTATAGCCCAAATACTGATGCTACTGAGGTAATATTCATCTAAATGTTCTTTCTAATATCTATATGGAGACCTTTC
>NW_007043073.1:0-694 GCF_000164805.1 Carlito syrichta
CCTGCCTGCGAGCACCGAGGCGCAACGCGGTTCCGCCTCCCGGGCCGCGGCCTCCCACGGAGTGCTTCGGACTCCCGCGCTGCGGGAACCCAGAGTGTGGCTCGCGGCGACCGGGACGACCGCGGAGCTGGGCCCCCCGCTGGCCGCGGAGCTGGGCCCCCCGCTGGCGGCGGAGCTGGGCCCCCCGCAGGCGGCGGAGCTGGGGCCCCCCTACCACGTCGAGGGAACGTGAGTCAGGCCGCTCTTGGACATGGACCCTTAACCGTGAGTTCACAGACTCTTCTTTTCTTGTATTTTCTTACCTGTGTTGTGGCTTTTGCTGGACGTGGAACTGCTGGATTATGCATGAGAGTATCCAGTTTTCTGAGAAGTGTGTGTGGAAGGACTGCCCTATTCCCACGGAATGTATGTGGCCATAAATGTGTCCACTGATTCCTCAGTGTTCGTTCTGTTCCATGGATCAATCGTTAGGGTTTTATACCATTGCCTCTGTGTTTGGTTTCCTGGATTTGGTGAAAGCAGAAAGTGTGAAACCCTAAACTTTGCCCGTTTTGAGGACAGTTTGGGCTACTGCAGGTCTCATGCAATTCTTCTGAAAGACTAGACATTTGGGTTTTGGTCGAGATTTCTTTCTGTTTTTAACGCGTTGTGTAGTAGTGGCATCTTCCCACGTCATGGTTTTTATTTATGAACC
>NW_007043074.1:0-760 GCF_000164805.1 Carlito syrichta
CATTACAGGTACCTACTTGTGCAACAGCTGCTATTAATAATGATCATATAACATTTAAATACTGGACGTATGTTCCAGATCCTCCTGTGTTGCATCCTGTAACTTGGGATGAACCAGAAATTAAGGTCTTCACAAATAATAGTCATTTGATGGGAGGAGAAAGCTCTTCCTTTATTACTGTTACTTCAAAATCAGAATTTAATTATTCGGGTATAGCTGGGGCACCCCCTATTTGCTTTTCATATAATTTTATTTATCCAGGTTGCTTGTGGCTTAAATACAGAACACTTATAACAGATTCTCCTCCAGCATTCATGCCTAACAGTCGTAGTGGTATTTGGGCATTACAATTTGTTCATCCCGTGGATGTTAATTATCCCAAAAACAGGTACATTTATCATAGAGATGCTGTCACCACCAATAAATCTTTATGCTTAGACATTTCGCATGTTATATACTATTGGGATACAGTGAGTATTAAACAAGGCTTTCCAAAATGGAGAATATGTAATTCTAAACAACCTGTGTTTTACAGATTGTTTGTGCCTGGTTCACCAGTGCTTAAGTATTTTTCTGATAAAATTTTTGATTGGACAGTTACTCGACCTAATGGTGATTTCAGACAATTTTTTGATAATAATGATGATCAATACACTTGGGATAAATCCCATCCAATAATTCCTCCACGAACTCCTTTGGATAATTGGTCTCCTTTTGGATGGGTAGCTCCTGTCTTTTATTATGCTTCACCTTTTGGAAA
>NW_007043075.1:0-947 GCF_000164805.1 Carlito syrichta
AATGTAAGCATGCTCGTTTGGGGGACTGGGAATTGGAAATGATGAAATCCGAATGCGTCGTAAACCCAGATATATTACACACAGATAATCTTTTAATCGAGCTTTTAAAAGTGATACTTTCTAAGGGATGACTGAAATGCTTGTCCCGGCCAACTGGGACCTGTCTGTTTCCATGAACGGGATGGAGTCATGTGCATGGGCCATGTCAACTTGATGGCTCTGGTGTGTGCAGCAGCTCTCCCTCTGCCAAGGGCCACCAGCCCCTTAATAAACACCCAGCACCAGCCATGAGGACTGAGCCAGGAACTGACATCAGAGAGTGTCATCTGAGACAGGGAGACCCTGCACCACACTTGTATTTACGTTTTAATTTGAGTATTGCAATTGCAGTGACACTCTGCATGTTACTTTAATTGCATCAAAAGGAAATGAATTTTATTCTCAAAAGACATTTCTTTAGACACTCCTGGAACTTTGTGTATAGAAAATTTGTGGCAAAGACCTATTAAATATTTACTGTGAGGAGAGAATTCAATTTCATATTACAGTTTAAATTGGGGCTAGGATAAAACTCATAAATGATGTTGATTTAAACTATTTTTTTAATCTATCAAAAAGCAATCACATTTTTTTCAGATTACTTAGTCATCTAGATTGTGTCATAGGTAAGGAAATAAAGGAAGCAAGTTTAATTTCTGGGTGAAGCACTTCAATTATTTTTTTCTTTACCCTTATAACCTACCATAGATTAAACATCTAATTTCAGGTCAGAATCAGATTCAAATCGGAATTTAAAATCAGCTTTAGACCTCAAGGGCAGCTCACACCCTGCACTCATATAAGTTTCTAAGAATCAACTAGAAAGAGGCATTCCTAGCAAAACACAGAAGGAATAGCTGTTCCATGCTATCATCAATTATTAGGGAAACGTGATTTTTAAAAAAAAT
>NW_007043075.1:3165-4015 GCF_000164805.1 Carlito syrichta
TGAAAGATTATAATTGTAAAACAACAAATATTTTAGTCATTAAAAAAAATCTAGCTTCTCCAACTTTTTAAAAAGATGGTGTCAGATAAGGAGTTAGTGACTCTTTGGTTTATAATTAGTCTTGAAGTTTAAAAGCAGGTTGCAGAATTGGGACAGTGGCAAGTTCTAATAGAAAACTTTTGGTGTCATTTCATTCCCCCAGATTCTAAAAGCATGTATTTTCTCTGTCACGGGACAAAGAAATTGCCAGGTCTCCTGAACTAGGATTGTTTCTGCCTTCAGAACATGGTTGGGTTGGTGTTAAACTGCTGCAAGAAGAATTTTGTGAAAAAACAAGCAGAAAAATTGAATGCTCTGTAGGACCTTCAAAAGTCTCTTTTCTGGCATACTTTGTCTCTCAGGGCCAAGCAAGCCAGAAATCCTACCTGACATAGCAGGTTTGTTCATGAGATGACCCAGGGCTGCAGGCTGCTCATGTTTGTCATTATGCTCCCACGACCTAAGGAATTCACTTTCCAGTGTCATCACCATCAGCGCGTTCTTCTATAGGAATAATGTGAACTATAAAATCTGAAATGTTCCAGTGTCTGTGGAAATTTGAGAGCCTTGCCTTTCCCCCCTTTATGTAATATAAAGTGTTTTAACAAAAGCATGGTAGCCCCATACATTTTAAATGTCAAACTTGCACATAATGTACCTCCTAAGAATTTCAACTTCAAACTTGGAACTTGTAAAGCCACAAAACATCTTTAGAGGCTTACTGAAGCAATAAACAATGTGTTTCGGAGAGACTTAGTGAAGAAATTGTTTTTTAACCAGTGTTTCTCACGGTGCTTTTCAGTGAGGATGG
>NW_007043076.1:0-832 GCF_000164805.1 Carlito syrichta
CGACTACCTCAAGAGGCCTAACCTAAGAATAATCGGACTCCCTGAGGCAGAAAGAGAAACAGAGACCACATTGGAACAAACTTTCCACGAGATCATTCAAGAAAATTTCCCTCATCTAATCAGTGATACAAAAATTAAAACACAAGAGATTCAGAGAACCCCCGCAAGACAACAAATGAGAAGACCAACTCCTAGACACATAATAATTCGCCTAAATAAAGTAGGCACAAAAGAAAAAATCCTAAAGGCAGCAAGAGAAAAAGGCCAGATCACCCACCATGGAAGACCAATCAGAATAGCAGCAGATTTATCTGCAGAAACCCTGCAGGCTAGGAGAGCTTGGAGCCCTATCTTCAAAGTCCTAAAGGATAAACAATTTCAACCAAGAATAACCTACCCAGCCAAGCTAAGCTTCATCAGTGAGGGAGAATTAAAATCTTTCCCAGATATCCACTCCCTAAGAACTTATGCAGCCACAAAACCATCTCTACATGAAACACTTAAGAAAGTACTAAACACAGAAGAAAAGGAAAAAAGAACAACGTTCTTCACAAGAGTACAGGGAAAAGAATAAAATATACACGAACCAACCCCAAAAGCAAAAGAAAGACAAAAGAAAAAAAAAAGAAAAAACCAAGTGGAAGAACAATAACTCAATAAGAACTCCATAATAGGGATGAACTCTCACATTTCAATAATTAGTCTGAATGTGAATGGACTAAACGCACCACTGAAAAGACATAGAATGACAAAATGGATAAAATATCACCAGGCAACAATACACTGCCTTCAAGAGACCCATCTCACTAGAAAGGACATACACAGACTCAAG
>NW_007043077.1:0-649 GCF_000164805.1 Carlito syrichta
CCTTAACCAATGCATACATCCTAAGCCTTGGGGCCCACATATATGTGCATGATGGGCTGAACCACTGTGGATTTCCTCTCCTACAAAACCTAGAATATGGGACTTGGTTGACAGCCTTGAAACATGCATGCCAGAAACGATGTCAAGATGGTGGTGTTGGCACACCTACTACATACAGCAGGAGCAACATGCTGCCTCCTTTGCTTAGAAAAGTATTCAGTCAGTTTATTGACCACCTTAGAATAAATGAGGAGAAAGGGAGTGTCACTTGGGACCCAGGGTTGTCTCAAATGTGCTGGTTGTCTCAAATGTGCTTTCTTCAAATGTGAGACTCTTATCTAGTCTGTATATAAAGTCAGACAAACTCGAGTTTTATTTTTATAGATGAATAAACTGCATCAAGGTGGCAAATTTAACTTATAATAAGCAAAATTGAAAAGCTTTAGCATACAGTATATCTGTATCATATATAGATACAGATCATTCTACATGTGACATATTTTCATTTTTGTTTAATAGTGAAGAGGAGAAACTCCAGAACTTCTTCTATGAACTTTTGGCCCAAAGATAAAGGGCATATTGCAGTGTCAGCAATGAATGTAGGCCCAGTGAGTGAGCTCTGGTGTTGCCTGGGTGGACAGAATACAGG
>NW_007043078.1:0-759 GCF_000164805.1 Carlito syrichta
ATTATACTGAAGTTTTTATGACTCGGGATGTCAGGAGAGGGTCTGTCTATGGGTGTACCCCACGTACCCAGGCAGGATCTGGCAGTCCATTTCACCTGTACCCTGGGCGTCCTGGATGATGTGCAGCGACAAGCCTCCTTGGGAAACCTTGTGACAATGTGAAGTGTCCTGACTCGGCTGTGGGCCTTATGACGGAGGTTGGCTCCCTCCCTGGCTGTGTCTTGCCATCTGCAGCTCCCTGCTGACTGCCTGTCTGACAGCAGTGGCTGGGGCTTCCTGATGTGGCAGCACAGGCCAGGAGGAAAGAGGGGGCTGCCCTCCCAGGGACAGGGGCTCCGGGCAGGACAAAGGTGGGGCAAGAAAGTCCCCTGGAGCAGTGGGACCGGGGGACAGCCTCTCCCTCTTCTGCCTCCAGCCTGGACTAAGCTTCCCCTTGTCAGCTTTTCGGTCCTTGGCAAGTCCCTAACCCCTGTTAAAACAAAAACAAAAAAACTCCAGCTCAGCCGGGGGTGGTGGCTCCCGTGTGTAATCCCAGCACTTTATTTATTTATTTATTTATTTATTTATTTAAGTTGAAATCTCACTCTGTTGCCCAGGCTGGAGTATAGTGGCACGCTCCCGGCCACCGCACCCTCGACCTGCTGGACTCCGGTGATCCTTACGCCTCAGCCTTCCGAGTAGCTGGAACTACAGGCATGCGCTACTACGCCCGGCTATTTTTGATTTATTGTAGAGCTGATGTCTCGCCAAGCTGCATGG
>NW_007043079.1:0-795 GCF_000164805.1 Carlito syrichta
CTCAGCAGGTAGGAGCTGCAGTAGCCATGAGTGTGTCACTGCATTCCAGTCTGGGCAACAGAGTGAGACTCCAATTCAAAAATATATATGTGTGTGTGTGTGTGTGTGTGTGTGTGTGTGTGTGTATAAAGGCTATCGAAGAAAAAATAATGTAGAATATTGCATAAGTTAAGCTATATTACAGAAAGTAGCAGGGTTTGAGAAGATTGACTCCAGTTTTGAAAGCAGTTTTACTGGTGATAAGATGCTGTCAAACAGCATTGCACACCACAGAGAGATCATTCATGAAAGAAGAGTCAGTCAATGTGGGAAGAATCGACAATGAGGCAAGCTTCATTGTTAAAAAGATGAGGACTTGAAGACTCAGATGATCATTAACAAGTTTTTAGCAAAGTATGTTTAAATTAAGGTATGTATTTTTTTAGACATGATGCTTTTTCACATTTATAGACTGCAATATAGTATAAGCATAACTTTTATAGACACTGGAAAAACAAACAATTTGCTTGACTTTTATTGTGATACTCATTTTATTGCAATAGTTTGGAACTGAACCTGCAACATCTCTGAGGTGTGCCTTATACATATATTTCAAAAAGATAACATATTTGCATGTTTGTAGGCACAGGTGAATAAATATTCAAAATTTACAAGGACTTTTTAAACATAAGAACTTTTTGTTATGTGAGTATTGAAATGGTTTTAAAGATTTTTTTCTTTATAGGAAAAACACTATACAGTAAGTCCCCTACATATGAACCTTCAAGTTGTGAACTTTCAAAGATGGGAATGTGC
>NW_007043080.1:0-802 GCF_000164805.1 Carlito syrichta
CTGAGAATGGAAAGTGCCATGTCTCAGACTGTGACCTTAAACCTTAGCTCCTAAAATGTGAAACAACACCATTTCTTCCTGTTTCCCAAAACAAGAGCAAATAACTCTTAAGCCTTGCCATTCTTTGAAAGGCTCTCAAGTTACTTTCCTTCAGGCATTTTTGGTACCTGTAATGCTACTTCAAGAATATCTTCTTCCCACAGGTTGGAATTTCATCAGAGAGAATGCATGTATGGGGTAGGGAGGGTCAGATCATTTCACCCCATCTCTGAAATAGGAACACCTCAAATCAGCATGGCTGAATCTCACTGTCATTGTCATTAGTATTTCAATAAACAAATGGTTTTAAATGCAGTCTTGGGCACCATTGTCACATAAATGTTAAATGCTATTCATATAATGCCCAGGAAAATAGAGAGGGACATAGGAAAATGCATTTTGAGACTGGACAGCATAGTGAGATCCCATCTCTACAAAAAATAAAAATAAAAAAAAATAGCTGAATGTGGTGGAGGGACCTCTAGTCCCAGTAGCTCAGGAGGCTGAAGCAGGAGAATCACTTGAGACTAGGAAAGGGAAGCTGCAGTGAGCTATGATTACACCACTGCACTCCAGCCTGGGGTGAAACAACGATACTTGGTCTCAGAAAAAAAATATAAATAACAAAAAGGGAAAATATCCTTTGATAAAAATTATTAAATTTTTGTCCCTTTTTAGATACCTGACTTTTATCATAGATGTTGCTTTTGAAATTGTAACAGCCAATGGTGGTTACATTATTAATCAAACTTTATTACATTAA
>NW_007043081.1:0-844 GCF_000164805.1 Carlito syrichta
ACAAAATAAATGTACAAAAGACAATCGCATTTCTCTACACCAATAATAAACAAACAGAAACCCAAATAAAAAACACAGTTCCATTCACAATAGCCACAAAAAAAATGAAATACCTTGGCATCTTCCTAACCAGAGACGTGAAAGACCTTTACAATGAAAATTACAAAACACTGCTCAAAGAAATCAAAGCCGACATGAACAAGTGGAAAAATATCCCATGCTCATGGATCGGAAGAATCAACATTGTGAAGATGTCCATCTTACCTAAGGCAATCTACAAATTCAATGCAATACCCATTAAATTACCAACAACATTCTTCTCAGACCTAGAAAAAACAACACAGGAATTCATATGGAAACACAAACATCCAAGAATAGCCAGAACAATCCTCAGCAAAAAAAACAAAGCAGGTGGTATCACAATACCAGATTTCAAACTTTACTATAAAGCTACAATCATCAAAACAGCTTGGTATTGGTACAGGAACAGGCATATAGATCAATGGAACAGAATTGAGATTCCAGAAGCAAAACCTCAATTTCTCAACCAACTCATCTTCGACAAAGCCCCCACCACCTACCAATGGGGAGAGGAGAACCTATTCAGTAAATGGTGCTGGGAAAATTGGCTGACCACATGCAGAAGATTGAAACAGGACCCCTATCTATCCCCATGCACAAAGGTTAACTCCAAATGGATCAGAGACCTAAATGTAAAACCTCAAACCATAAGAACCTTAGAAAAGGAAGGAATACTCTCATGGAATCGGAACTGGCATCCAATTCCTGTACAAACCCGAAACCCACAGGACTTAAGAGAGAAGATAGACAAATGGGACCTTAT
>NW_007043082.1:0-807 GCF_000164805.1 Carlito syrichta
GAAGAATCCCCCATATGGGTTCATGTGAGGGAGGAAGGGCAGAGAAGGTCACTGAGGGCTGAGCCCAGATATCTATGATGTCTGTCTCTGGTCTCATTGCCTGACATGGAGGAGAGTGTAGGTTTGTTTCTGATCTGAGGTTTAAATGCAGATTCAGTAGCACTGGAAGATAGAGGACCAGGGAGGAAGAGGAGCAGTATGCCCCAGAGTGAAATTCCCTAATCCCAGTCCCGGGTGTCTGAGTCATGGCCCAGGGAGGAGGCAGGCACAGGAGAAAGCCTCTTCCATATATTTACAAAGAGCTGAGAACATTGTCTCCAAGGAAATACTCTTGAGATTCTTTATGGCTTATTAAAAAGGTAGAAAGTATTAAATAGTTTTATCTGAAATCTGAAATATTCCATGAGTAGAATAAATGTTTGTCTTTATTTTTGTGATGTTGAGAGATATTTTTTATTTCCAGTGCTTGCTAATCTGTTAGTTTTCCTTAGTCAGGTAATATATCATAAATTAACAAGGGAAAGTAAACCAACAGTGGGGTTTTAGTTGCATATAATTACTTGGTGTTCCAAAGTATTTTACAATTGAGAAAATTTGTCTGAAAAGTTTTGATATTTAGTGAATAGAATTTAGGGTAATTTCTGTATTTCCCCCAACTGCCTAATAGTCTTTATAACAAGGAAATGGAAAGCACAATGAGAATCCTGAACTGAAACAAAGTTACACATGAGAGTGATTAAATGAATCTGTTTGTTTTTGATTTCATAAGGAATCCAAAATAAAGTTGATCTGATTAACAAGGATCAG
>NW_007043083.1:0-803 GCF_000164805.1 Carlito syrichta
CCTAGTTAGCTAACAATTTAAGTCAGCTAACTAGCTAGGTACTTAGATAGCCTAACTATTTAACTCAGCTGGTTATCTAGGTAGCTAGCTAGTTAAGTCAGCTAGTTAAGTCAGCTGGCTAGCCAGTTGGGTAACTTGGTAGCGAGCTAGTTAAGTTAGTTGGCTAGCTAGCTGGTTAGCTAGTTAATTCAGCTAGTTAAGAGAACTGGCTAGCCAACTTGCAAGTTAGTTAACTAGATAGTTAAGTCAGCTTGATAGCTACCAGGCTAGTTAGTAATGTCAGCGAGTTCAGTCAGTTGGCTAGCCAATGGGCTAACTGGTTGAGACAGCTAGTTTAGTCAGCTGTCTAGCCAGCTGGCTACGTACAATGCACCTAGTTAATTCAGCTGGATAACATGCTAGCTAGGTAGTTAGGAAGATAGTTAAGTGAGCAATCTTGCAAGCTTAAGTTAGCTAGGTAAGTTAGCTGGCTAGCCAGCTGACTAACCAGTTAAGTCACCTAGTTAAGTCAGGTGTCACCCAGCTGGCTAGCTAGTTAAGTCAAGTCATTATGTCAGTTGGCTATCCAGCTGGTTATGTAGCTAAAAAGCTAGTTAAGTCAGATGGCTAGCCATCTGGCTAGCTAGATATTTCAGCTAGTTAAGCCAGCTGGATAGCTAGGTTGGTAGTTGATTAACTCAGCTAGTTAAGTCAGCTTGCTAGTTAGATAAGTCAGCAAGTTTAGTCAGCTGCCTAGCCAGCTGACTAGCTGGGTAGCTAGCTAGTTAAGTCACCTGTGAGAGAGTGAGTTAGCTAGTTAAGTA
>NW_007043084.1:0-752 GCF_000164805.1 Carlito syrichta
CCGTGCTTTACAAACTATACATCACAAGACCACCACGAGATCAGCAATTTCCAAGCAAACAATTCTAATTCCATGATGCCTACTGTGCTTACATTAAGGTCACAGGTGCACAATTTCAATACAAATCGTTCAAAGTGTTTTCCATAATGTTCAATGAATCATTCATATTATGCTCTTTGTTCTATACCCTGATTAATACAAAAAACTTTTCTAAGTTAACTCTAGGTTCAATCCAAGTTAACTGATTCCCAATATTTTTAACAATTAATATTATCAACTTAACACTATACTATAATCTATAAGTTTAGTTAAATGACTTAACTGTCAGTTATACTATTATCCTATTACGATTTAACGTAATGCCTTATAACTCAGTTAAAACTTATTCATAAACTACCAAACTTTACTATAATTCATATGTTTCATATGTCTAAACTTTAATTTTTATATGATCTAGTTATTGGACTTTAATACTATGCTATATCCTATTAAGCTAATACCTCATCAGTAATTCTTTCATAAATCGTATAGTAACTATTACACTTGAATAATGTAGCAAAAGGAAACAAAACAGCAAGCATAGATTTACGCAGCTATGAGTGTATATGTATATATTTTATCCTAACAAGTCTACTCTAAAAATCAAATAGTAGCTGTCACACTCTTGAACAAGAAATGCATGGTTGCCAAGATGGCGGCCATGGGCTGAAGCAGACAGAGTTTCCGTAATTAACGAAACAAAAGAAAACGTT
>NW_007043085.1:0-851 GCF_000164805.1 Carlito syrichta
CAAGTGGGAAACTGTGGGGTGTGGGAGGGACGGACAAGGGTACCTGCACAATGAATATTTGTATACCTAATCCTGAATTGAACTCCAAAATTTTAAAGTAAAAAATTTAAAATTAAAAAAAGAGAAAAACACACAAGCCAATAATAATAAAGCAAAACTATCCAAGGGAAAATTAATCTAATGCTACAAGGATTAATACTATTTCATTCCAATTCGAGAATATTATGTGGACAAAAAAAATTACTACTATATAATTATACAGCTTATATCCTAATAATAATATGATTTTAAATTATGTGAAGTGATTCAGTTAAATATATATGTATATTTCATTGGAAGGGCTTCATAAATATCATATTTGATATGTCATTATATATGAATATTTAATTGTTAATAAAGACCCTCTAAAGTGGTTTCAGATGACAAGTTATTATGATACCATAAAAACCAAAAAGGGCCAGGCTCAGTGGCTCAACCTGTAATCCCAGCACTTTGGGAGCCTGAGGCAAGTGGATTGCCTGAGTCCATGGGTTCAAACCAACCCAGGCAACTTGGTGAGAGCTTGTCTCTACAATAAAATACAAAATAGCCAGGTGGGGTAGGGTGTGTCTGTAGTTTCAGGTACTCAGAAGGCTGAGGCAGAAGAATTGCTGGAGTCCAGGAGTTCGAGGCTGTGGTGGCCAGGAGCATGCCACTGCACTCCAGTCGGCGACAGAGTGAGACTCCAATGTAAAAAAAAAAGAGAGAGAGAGAGAGAAAAAAACAATAAATTTCTCAAAGCTCATCTTCATGTCTAAAGGAAGTTATAAATTTAACAACCTAAATACTAAGTTCACATTATTCACCATTTC
>NW_007043086.1:0-558 GCF_000164805.1 Carlito syrichta
TGACAGGAACTGAACAGGAACTTGCCTCAGGCTTAATTGAGGAATGTTTTGGTAAAGCTACAGTGGACACCTGTCACCTTGTGTGTTCAAAATCCATTCCCCAAACTTTGGGGCAGCATCTCAAGCTAGTCAAGGAGAACCTCCCTTCTCTACTTGTATTCTCTGGGGTGCTGGTTCTAGGCTGATCAACACCAAGCCTTTGACCCCACCCAACCTCAATGGCTCCTAGGCTCAAGTGCCATCTCCACCATAGATCAGATATGTAATTCACCCTGTGATAGCCATAAAGCCTGTTATCTCATCGGACAGAGTCCTCAGCCTATGGGTTGGGGAGCAAGAATCCAGTGAACACCCTATACATGCCCTCTGTACATGGCACAGTTCATTCTACGCAATTCTGGGCTCTTCTTTTCCAATACAGGATTCCTCTAGTAGCGGACTCAGGGAAGATAACCGTGAACACCAGTGCTGGGGGGCTCACAGAAGGAAAAAGACTGACTTAAAATCTCATAACCACTAAAATGTGAATCTGTGATTTACTCAAGACCTGTTAACTAA
>NW_007043087.1:0-816 GCF_000164805.1 Carlito syrichta
GCTGCCATGTGATACCACCTGCTTTTTTTGGTTTTTTTTTGCTGAGGATTGTTCTGTCTGTTCCTATATGAATTCTTGTGTTGTTTTTTCTAGGTCTGAGAAGAATGTTGCTGGTAGTTTGATGCGTATCGCATTGAATTTTTAGATTGCCTTAGGGAAGATGGACATTTTCACAATGTTGATTCTTCCAATCCATGAGCATGGGATATTTTTCCACTTGTTTGTGTCATCTTTGATTTCTTTGAGCACTGTTTTGTAGTTTTCATTGTAAAAGACTTTCACATCTCTGGTTAGGAAGATGCCAAGGTATTTCATTTTTTGTGTGACTATTGTGAATGGAATTGTGCTTTTTATTTGGGTTTCTGTTTGTTTATTATTGGTGTAAAGAAATGCGATTGTCTTTTGCACATTTATTTTGTAGCCTGAGACTTGCCAAAGGCCTTTATCAGTACAAAGAGGTTTTTGACAGATTCTCTTGGGTTTTCAAGACACACAATCATATCATCTGCAAAGAGAGATAACTTGACTTCCTCTTTTCCTATTTGGATACCCCTGATTGCCTTCTCTTCTCTTATTTCTCTAGCCAGGACTTTCAATACTATGTTGAACAGAAGGGGTGAGAGTGGGCATCCTTGTCTTGTTCCAGTTTTCAGGGGAAATGGTTACAATTTTTGTCCTTTTAGGAGTATGCTGGCTGTGAGTTTCTCGTAGATGGCTTTTAATATTTTGATGTATGTTCGCTGTATGCCAAGATGTTCGTGGGTTTTTATTTAGAAGGGGTGCTGGAATTTATCAAAAGCATTTTCTGCATCTAAT
>NW_007043088.1:0-827 GCF_000164805.1 Carlito syrichta
GTTTCAACAAATTGCAAAATATTGAAATTATTTAGAGTATATTTTCTTACATAAAAAGATAAAATAAAAAAATAGTAAATATCATGGTAGTACCAAGGATAAGGGGAAACTGGGAATTAAGCTAAACATCATTGTCATACAAAGGAAAATCAAGATTATAACAAAAGTTTCTTAAAATTAAACTAATAATTTAAATTTTAAACAAGAAACTAATAAATAAATATAAATACAGGAATAGGTGAAATAGAACAGTAGAGAAAACACATAAGCTAAAAGTACATTTTGTAATAATTCATACAGTTCAAAAATTTGGGGGAATTTTATAAAGAAAATAAGTGGAAGAAAAAAGGGAAAGAGAAAGATCCCAACTAACTACCATCAAGAGTGAAGAAAGGAAATTATTATGGATTCAATTAAAAAATATAAGCCAGGCTCGGTGGTTCAGCCTGTAATCCTGTGCTTTGGGAGGCTGAGGTGAGTGAATTGCCTGAGCCTGTGGGTTCGAGATCCGCCTGGGCAACTTGGTGAGACCTCATCTCTACAATAAATTAAAAAATTAGCCAGGCATGGTAGCGCATGCCTGTAGTTCCAACTTCTTGGAAGGCTGAGCGGAAGGATCGCTGGATCCCAGCAGGTCTAGGCTGCAGTGGCTAGGAGCGGCCACTTCACTCCAGTCTGGGTGACAGAGTGAGACTCCAACTCAAAAAAGTATAATAAATAAGTAAAAATAAAATAAAAATAAAAGAGATCATAGCACTTTACATTCACCAATTTCCAACTTAGATGAAATAAAAAAGTCTTTTTTTAAAATTCAATTTACTATTGCC
>NW_007043089.1:0-817 GCF_000164805.1 Carlito syrichta
TCAGTATTCTTTATTACTGTTATCTCAGATATCAGCTCCTTCCTAGTTTCTTCTTGTGTCTCCTCAATTCTTTTTAGTCTCTCCATTATTGTTTTGATATCTGCATTTGCATTTTGAGACCCTTCATTCTGGGGACTTTGCATTGTTTGTATTCCAAAGTCAATTTTCTCAGTGTCTGCTCTCCCAGGCGTCTGGGAGAGACCCATACTCTTCTTTTGGTTTTTCTTCATTTCTGTAGATTTTTCTCCCTTTACCCCTTTCCCTCCCCCTCTTCAATTCTGTTTTTGAGGGAAGGTGGGGTTGCTTTTATTTCTCTTCTGCAATGACCTGTTCTTCCTTATGAGGGTCTTCTGGTTTTGTTCACTTTTCCCTCTGTTTTACAGTCTGTCTATTCAGCAGTTTGCAGTCTTGGTCCCTGGGGAAGAGACAGTCCTGTACCTTCTCACTAGAGATCGATTTTTTTTTTTAAATCCCTCCTGAATTTCTGTATCCTCATCTGTAAAAGGAGTCAATGATTTCTTTCATGGTAGCTGTATCATTCAAAGTGGGAACACTCATGACTTTATTTCAAGTAGGATAAAGCCCCTTGCTGTATGGCATTGGATAAGTTACTTGATGTAGTTGTAGTTGGTGGTAGGAAAGTTGTTGAGACTGGAACACATCCAAAAAAGAGAGTTTCCCTTGATAACTCCAGACAAGTCAGCCTCGAGGGCCCGTGAAGTATGTGGAGGCTTGTGGAAAAGGATTGTTAGTTCTCTCCTAAGAGAAAGAAATACAGTCTAAGTGAGAGCTGTCATAAAGCCTGTGCCTGGAAATT
>NW_007043090.1:0-778 GCF_000164805.1 Carlito syrichta
AAGAATCAACATTGTTAAGATGTCCATCCTACCAAAGGCAATCTACAGATTCAACACAATACCCATTAAGCTACCAACATCATTCTTCTCAGACCTGGAAATGACAATACAGAAATCCGTATGGAAACATAAACAACCACAAATAGCTAAAACAATCCTTAGCAAAAGAAACAAAGCAGGAGGTATCACACTTCCAGACTTTAAATTTACTATAAGGTTAGTGTAATCAAAACAGCCTGGTACAAGAACAACTATACAGACCAATGGCATAGGATAGAGATTCTGGAAGCAAAGCCTCAATTCCTCAACCAGTTCATCTTTGACAAAGCCTCCAACAACACCACTGGGGAGAGGAGAACCTATTCGGTAAATGGTGCTGGGAAAACTGGCTGACCACATATAGAAGATTGAAACAGGACCCCTACCTATCACCATTCACAAAAATTAATGCTAAATGAATCAAAGACCTGAATGTATAACCTCAAACTATAAGAATCTTAGAAAGTGCAGGAGACACCCTTATGAAACTTGGAACTGAGAACAATTCCCTATTCAGAACACTAAAGGCTAATACCTTAAGAAATAAAATAGACAAGGGGGACCTCATGAAATTAAATGAGCTTCTGCAAAGCAAAAGAAACTATCAAGAGAGAAAGATAGCTCACAGAATGGGAAAAATATTTGCCAACTGTATATCTGACAAAGGCCTAGCATCTAGAATCTACAAGGAACTCAATGTGCTGAAAGGAAAGACAAGCAATCCCTTTAAAAGTGGGCT
>NW_007043091.1:0-533 GCF_000164805.1 Carlito syrichta
TGGTGGCCTCTGGAGTCCCACCTTCTCAGGGTCTGATACAGGAGGACCACCTGAGCCCCACCGGTCGAGGGCCCTGGATCCACGTACATGCCACTACACCCCACCCAGTCCGACGGAGACTCAGCAACAAAAGACGTCTCCCATGTGCATCACTATGGGCAACAGTGGCTCCCCAGGGAAAGGTCCTCGTGGGCGGTTGAGGATGGAAAGATTGGGAGATGAAGAGGCCCTCCCACCACCCGACAGTTGCATACTGGGCGATTGGAACCTGGGCTGACTGCAGCATTTCCTGTCCACCTTGATCTCTCTGTGACCGGCGGACACCCTAGCACAAGACTGTCTGATCAATGGGATCACATACGTCTTACTGTGGGGCACAAGTGTGGAGAGTTAGGAAGGCCTTCTGGGGTACGTGGTCAAAGGAGCAGGCCCTAAGTGCCCAGTGGCCACCTTTGGAAATTCCCCTGAACAATAGACTGGAAATTACCCTTTCCTCTGCCATCCCTGAGGGTGACACCTCATGCTGGGTGGCA
>NW_007043092.1:0-779 GCF_000164805.1 Carlito syrichta
AACCATACAATTGAAATAGAAATCATTAGGAATGTAGAAAGCAGTATGCTCTTGGTTCCAATCAGATGCTCACTTGGCTTAAGCTGTTAACAGCATTCATTGAACTGTGAATGCAATCATCTTGTATAAAACCCTGTAATTAGACTATCAAAGATTATATCTGCAGTGTAAAGGGTAAGTAAAAAATTTATTCTCTCAGAATAATATGTAAAATTATTGTTTGTGCTTTACATACATATGTGTAGATATATGTGTGTATATATGTATGTGTGCATATGTCTCTCTTTCCCACAGATCGAAAAGTTTGAAAGTTGAGCTTTGTAAAAGTCTAAACAAGCAAAGTGAGCAAGAGCATCACCACGTGGTAGAATACTGAAAGTGAAAATGTATGCACCTCATACTCTATCAGAGACTCTTCAACCTATTATAGAAGAAATATTTAAAGAAGGAAATAGTGATCATCCCCACTAGCTCTCCACTTAAAAGCCTGATTTTGGGGTTCTTAAACCTAGAAAATTTATGGCACCTTACAATGGGTTACTGTAAATTTATTTCCTGTGGTCCCACACATTAAGGACCCATAATCAAGACTACTGAAATTACTAGCTCCATCTTATCATCAGACAGTAAATATTTTGCCTTTATTGATTTGGATCATATGTTCTACTTAGTGCTATTTCAATAACCTCTCAGCCTTTATCTTCAATGTGATACATTTGTTGTCCTCAGCTTCAAGAGATAGCTCTGCCTGGCTTTCACTTGGCTTTACCTTTGGTTTT
>NW_007043093.1:0-946 GCF_000164805.1 Carlito syrichta
TTCAGTGAACTAGCTGAAAATTCATCATAACATGTTAGTTTGCTCAGGTTGTTGTATCAAAATGCCACAGACTTAGAGGTTTAAGGAACAGAGGTGTCTTGTCTGGCAGTTCTGGTGGCAGGAAATCCAAATCAAGGTGTCAGCAGGGTTGCTTCTCCTGAGAACTTTCAGGGAGAATCTGGTTCATGCCTTTCCCCAGCTGCTGGTGGTGTGCCAGCAGTTTATGTATTCTCTGACTTGTAAATGCATCACCCCCATCTCTGTTTTCATCTTCCTCTGGCTCATTCTTTGTTTGCTGTCTGTGCCCAGATTTCCTCTTCTTATAGGAACATTAGTCATATTGCATTAGAGACCCACATTGCTCCAACTAATTATATCCAAAGCAATTCTAAAAGGAGGGACCTCAAAAAAGGCATTTATTTATAAAATGTTTTGTATTTGTCTTTACATGTTTAAACTTCAGTCACCACCAATATACTCTCTGTGTGATGCAATATATCTATTGAGACACTTTTTTCATTGCTCAAAACAGTTTTTGAGCTCATCCATTTTGGTGCCTTCTAGTGCCTCTGACATTTTTTATTTCACCTCTTCTACATTGGCAAAATGTTTCACTTAGAGGACTTTTTTCATCTGGGGAAACAAAGAAAAATTTGGTTACAATGAAATCAGGTGAATAGGGAAGGTGGGGCATTAGGTTCCTGCTTCTTTTGGTAAAAAACTGCTGAACATTCAATGGTGTGGACAGACACACTTGTAAATCACCTATCATGAAATGGGCAAATGTGTTGAAAGAATCATAACAAAAATTCACTGAAGCTGAACGCAATCTCTCATTACACTAATTGACAAACTGATGCTGTTGGGTTCCTAAGCCACT
This sequence comes from Carlito syrichta, assembly GCF_000164805.1. Lineage (NCBI taxonomy): Eukaryota > Metazoa > Chordata > Mammalia > Primates > Tarsiidae > Carlito > Carlito syrichta. The sequence continues at coordinate 881 of NW_007043093.1, forward strand.
TACCTATGGGGGGGCAGTTGTACTACAAGGAACCCACTCTCCAAAAGACAGTTTTGCTTTTTTGGA
>NW_007043094.1:0-619 GCF_000164805.1 Carlito syrichta
AAAAAATAACCAGGAAAAAAAAAAAAAAAACTTGTAGCCGGGCTCAGTGGCTCAGCCAGTAATCCTACGCCATTGGGCGGCTGAGGTGAGTGGATTACCTGAGCCCGCGGGTTCGAGACCTGCCTGGGCAGGCGAGACTTCATCTCTACAATAAATCAAAAAATCAGCCGGGCGTGGTAGCGCATGCCTATAATTCTGGTTACTTGGAAGGCTGAGGCGGAAGGATGGCCGGGAGCGGCCACTGCACTCCAGTCTGGGTGACAAAGTGAGACTCCAACTCAAAACAAAAACAAAACAAACAAACAAACAAAAAAAACTTGTATCTGAGGAATGCAACCCCTTTCAAACTATTAGGCCCAGAAATGTAACAGCAGTCATGTCTTATTCCCCCCTTGAGCTACATAATTATTCTTTTTTTTTTTCACAATTACTCTTAAAGCCACTTAATAGGTGGGCTCTAGACTAACTGATGCCAAATAACCATACAATGCCTCCATTGACTCTATAGTTCAACCATGTATAGCCAATCACTAACCAATGCTATTTCTGTAAACCAATGAAAATTCCTGACACATGTCTTTTGTAATCACCCTCTTTCCTGATCCTTTTTTTTTTTTTT
>NW_007043095.1:0-784 GCF_000164805.1 Carlito syrichta
CAAGTCCCTTCCACCAAACTCAGATAATTACTTTTGACAAATGTTCTGCTTGAGCATAATGGAGTTACTCAAATGCTTTTAAAAATGACCACACTTAAAACAGTAAAACAATCTTTACAAAGTCAACCTAATAACACATCCTGGTGCACCCCTCTCCCCCAAACACACACCCATACAACCTCAGTGCATGCAGTCGACTTTCTTTTGGCCAATTGATAACAGATGATAAGTTGGTGAATAAATATTTAATTTATGCAAGCAAAATCCTGAAAGACTGAATTCCCGGGGCACACTGTATAGAAATATCTTTTTTAAAAAACTCCATTTACAGCTGTCCATTAAAAGAAGAAAATGAAAACAAAAGAAAAACCCACACATATGCATGCACCAAACCAAAGATGCTGAAGATCCTCTGCCAATCTTTTGATGATTAAAACATTAGCTCCAGAAGGTTCAAGAAAAGGAAAAGCAGCCAAGTAGCAATGCCTACGAAGCCAGCAGTGAAACACACTTAACTGTACACTCTTCTAATCCTCCAGCTACAAAACAAATGACACTGATCCAACTTCCTTGAACACACACACACACACACACACACACACACACACACACCCGACACACAGGCTCACACAATTGCACACACGTGGAAGGAATGTACACACCAACATTGAGCCAAACACAATGACTACACACACAAGCACGGCATCCACACAAAATCATGCATGTACTAGTGTGCACCCATGATGCACAGGACACAACACACAGGCACTAAGCCACCTAAACC
>NW_007043096.1:0-2997 GCF_000164805.1 Carlito syrichta
CAGTTACAATGATAAAATCATAAGTCAAAATGAGCGAAAGAGAGAAGTGCGAGAGGGATAACAGATATACATACCAGCTATCAGGTGAAAAACAGTCACAGGATCGGGAAGAAGTGAAGAAAGACACGTAAGAAAGATTGCCTAAGGAGTACTGATAGCTACACAGACACAGGTCAATAAAATCGAGAGACAGTGTAGGTCAGAAGGTCAACAACAGACGTGATCTAAACTAACAGTTACAATGATAAAATCATAAGTCAAAATAAGCGAAAGGGAGAAGTGCAAGAGGGAAAACAGATATACATACCAACTATCAGGTGAGAGAGAGACACAGGGCTGGGAAGAAGTGAAAAAAGACAGGTAAGAAAGATTCCCTGAAGAGTACTGATAGCTAAACAGAGACAGGCCAAAAAAATCAAGAAACAGTATAAGTCAGAAGGTAAACACCAAACGTAATCTAGACCAACAGTTTCAATGATAAAATCATAGGTCAAAATAAGCGATCAAACTAGAGTCACTTCTGTGCTCTCCGATTCCAGCCTCTCCCTTTTGTTTTTCGTTGCAACATAGGGGTGGGGCTTTGTCTCCTGTTTCACACTGTTGCCTTAAAAGCTGAGGTAAAGTTTGTTGCTAGGTGGGTGGGGCAATGGAAGTCTGCCTGGAGAATGGCAAGGCAGTTTAAGCAGGTCTGTTTTTCTCCGCTTGTCTGGGTCCTCTGGGTTGGGGTCTCACGCTGTGTGCCTCAGCCAGGGTGGACCCGGAGTTCCAGAGCTCCAAAGTTCCAAAAGGCAGGCTGTAAATGACGAGAGTGGCACTGGGTCCCTACAGAGTATTCAGCCAGTAATGGAACCGGTGTCTCTGAGGGGCGGGCGCTCAGAGCCTCCCTGTGCGGCCGGCGGTGCCGGGTGCCGGGCCGGGGAGAGAGCTGGAGGGAGCAGGGACCCAAAACTTCCCCGCACGCTGCATACCTGGCCTTAGGAAATGAGGTAAAGTTTGTTGATAGGTGGGCAGGGCAATGGAAGTCTCTGCCTGGAGAATGGCAAGGCAGTTTAAGCAGATCTGTTTTTCTCCGCTTGTCTGGGTCCTCTGATTTGGGGTCTCACGCTGAGTGCCTCAGCTAGGGTGGACCCGGAGTTCCAGAGCTCCAAAGTTCCAAAGGGCAGGCTCTAGACAGCGAGAGTGGCGCTGGGACCCAACAGAGGACTTCAGCCAGAAATGGAACCAGCGTCTCTGAGGGGCGGGTGCCCAGAGCCTCCCTGTGTGACCGGCGGCTTGATGCCGGGTGCCCGGGCTGGAGACAATGCAGCCGGGGAGGGATCTGGAGGGGGCTGGGACCGGAGACTTCCACACACGAGTAGACCGGCAGCAGTGGGGGGAGGGGCGCAATATCTGGCCTTGCGTGGGACTGAAGTTCCCGGGCCTGCCCCCAGCGCGGTTGGTGGTGGGCTGGGGGATGGGGGTAGCGAAGTGATAGCCTTTTTGGGAACTCACGTTCAGAGAATCTCACCAGTTCACCTATGCCGTCGCCATCTTGCCCCGTCTGTCCACATCTTTTTTCTATTGGTAAATAAGTAAATGTTGAATACTTAGAAGGTATAATGTCTGTGCTTTGTAGTCAAAGAAACTGTGATGCAAGAAGACAAACAATTTATTCAAGTTCACATATTTAGTTGTTGTATCTATCACAGCACTCAACATATAGCATGTGCATAATAAAGAATACATCTTTTTTTATTTGGGGTTTTTTTTATCTGTAATACATTTATAATTGCACTTATGCATATGCGTATGTTATTTCTCTTTCTTTTTTATATTATTCATGTATGTTACTTTTCATTTTTGCTTAAACATTTAATATTGACTTTAGAATTATCATTATTGATCTGCTTCACAGATGATACATTTCTTCACAGATGAAAACCCACTTAATCACCTTTTAGTTCATTTCATGTCATAGGAGTACTGTATCTTAGATGCTCTTCATTAAATAGCTCAAAATAGTGACGAAGTCAAGCGACAGTGAGTAGGCTGGGTTCGGTGGCTCAGCCTGTAACCTCAGCATCTTCAATTGTATGCTTGACACTGTAAGTTTCTCCTTCTGGAGTGCTGGATGTTTTCGTGTTCCTATGCACCTTTAGGAGCTTTGTCCTGGGATGCAGATAAGTTACTTGGGAACAATTGATTCTTTTGGTACTACTTCCCCTGGTACTGTTCATTTGTCCCACTGGCTCTTTCTTGGTACCAGGGTACTTTCCTCACACACATGTGCTGGATAGTTGAGGGGGTGCTTTGTTGATCTTCGGGGCACTTTATGCTCTTCTCTGCTCTTTGATATTCTATCCTGAGAAATCTAGCTTCTTTGTGCTGCAAAGGACTTTTATTCCTTTTATAGTTAATACCTGTTTCATTATAACACAGGCCACTTTAGGGAGACTCTGATAGGCAACATCTGACCGTTCCTGTAAAGCTTCAAGTTACCTGTAAATTTAATGTTTCCTTCTTTACTATTTTCCATTTCATTTATAAAATGTTGAGCCAGGCAGAAATGAGTCCTTAGGGTTACAGTCTCTTGTAGAAACCTCCTAGTTTGCAGTCAGTCCATTCATCTGCAGCTATTGATCAGTTTCTGACCACATTTCCACCTGGACCTTGTGAGATAATTTCCTTAAATCATGTCTATTACGTTTGCTGTATTGGATTCCAAGACTCTGCTAAAGCAGGATTTGCCTTGCAAGAAACAATTTCTTCTTGGTGAAACTATGCTAACTCTTGCTAATCATTACTTAAAGTACTATGTGCTCAATAACCTTCTCCAAATAATTCATTTTAGTTTCTTTTCAAAGTTTCAAGTCAATTTTATCTACTCTTCAAGTAAGACTCTGAAGCTACTTAGACTTTAGTCCATTTTAAAAGTTATTTTTCTTTCTGAGTGTTTCATTTTGGATAATTTTGACTAGTTGGAAATTTCTTCTAATGTAGTTATCCTTTCTTCTATGA
>NW_007043097.1:0-833 GCF_000164805.1 Carlito syrichta
CTGCTCACTTACTATATGCTTCCATCTAAAATATCATAAGCTTCTGAACGCGGTGTCAATAAGATTTTTTCTTCTTCTTTTTTAAACTGCTGGTATCAGCAGTAGTAGGTTTGAGGACTAATCCTGCCAAAATCCATACCCAAATTTGCTCTGAATAAGCAGTTAGCATCATTAGAAGATATAACCACTGTTAGTACCTTTATTAAGGCAAAGATTTTAATACAGGACAGGACTGTTTCAATATTTCTCATAAAATCTTTGACTATTAAAAGCAAAAGAAAAAAAATAAGCCAGCGGGGACTGGGAAGAAGTGGTATTACTGAACTTCAGTACGCATGTGTTTGCAAAATGACCTCAGCATGAGGTAATAGGAAATAACGAGTCCATTGTGTTCTGTGAGAACTGTGTTTAATGACAGAAACTGAACAGAATCTGATGACTAAGATTCATTTTGCAGATCTGTGTGACAAAAATCAATTTTAAAAATGCAAACAAAATTGAGGAGAGACAAGAGGAAAATAGAAGGAACTGATGGCAGAAATAACAGCAGTAAAAAATACAGTGATGGAAATAAATAACAAACTAATAAGCATGGAAAACAGAATTAGCCAAGCAGAAGAAAGAAACTCAGAGCTCAAAGACCAAAACACAGAACTAAACCAAACTGTTGAAAGCATAGAAAAGAAGTTAAAAAAGACAGAACAAAACCTTCAAGAGATGAATGATCACTTCAAGAGACCGAACCTAAGAGTAATTGGCCTTCCTGAGGCAGTGAGAGAACAGAGGCCACGGTGGAACAAACATTTCATGAAATCATTCAAGAAAACTTCCCT
>NW_007043098.1:0-700 GCF_000164805.1 Carlito syrichta
TTTCATCCAAGAACCAGTTTCTTGGCTATTAAGCACTCACCTTGCTGCAGCATGGATGCTTTCCGAAAGGGGAGGTGGAAAACATCAAGTAAGTAAATGCTCATTTCCTTGCAGAAAGCAGTGTGTTGACCCACAAGACAGCACCTCCTGTAGGGCCTGGGGTGTGCTTGCCCCATCTGACTCACAGTCTGGGTGACAGATACTGGTCAGTGGTGGGTGTGTTTGATAGAAGGCCTCCAGAGTTGTCCCAGCTGGGATCCTCTTTGTTTGAACCTCTGCCAACTGGAAGGTCAAAGAGGAAATAAAGTTTCCCCCAACATCGACCATGGCCTTGGTGGGGCTCTCCTGGCAGGTGGTGCTTGTGGGAGTGGCCTTTTCTCCTGGAAAAGAGATCCTGCTGTTCTGCCTGTGGGTCTGTGAGAGGGCTTCTAACTGGACTCCCCTGGCCTGGTGGAAGGGCTCCAGATAGTTCATCCCTGGATGGAGATGGCATCACCTGAAATGTGACCTCACTTTCCCATGTGGGTGACATCTGCTGCTGGGAGATGTCTCATATCTGCCGGCCCTCTGAAGACCACCTACACACCCTGAGATTTCACCTCAGCTCTGTGATACATGGTGTGTCTTGGTGTGTCTTCCCATCCTGATGAGGGTTTGTCTCCTGGGGATCACCTCTGGCCCCTCTGAAGGGCCTATACAT
>NW_007043099.1:0-695 GCF_000164805.1 Carlito syrichta
AAGGAAAACAACCAAGAAAAAGGAGAGGAAATGTTTTTGGGGTTTTTTGTTGGTTGTCTTTGGAGCTGGGGTCTCACTCCGTTGCCCAGGCTAGAATGCAGTGGCATGATCACGACAATCACGGTTCATGAAGGCTTCGACTTCCTTCATTCAGGCAATTCTTCCACCTCAGCATCCTGAGTAGCTGGGATTACAAGCATGTGCCACCATGCCTGGTTTTTTGGTTTTGTTTTGTTTTTTTGTAGAGATGAGGTTTTCCAATGTTGCCCAGGCTGGTCTCAAACTCCTGGGTTCAAGTAATCCTCCCACCTAGGCCTCCCAAAGTACTGGGATTACAAGTGTGAGCCATCAAGCTTGGCAGGAAATGTTAAAGTCTGTCTCTGTCTGTCTGTCTCTGTCCCTCTTTCTCTCTCTCTCTCTGTCTCTGTCTCTCTCTGTCTCTCTCTCTCTCTCTCTCTCTCTCTCTCTCTCTCTCTCTCTCTCACACACACACACACACACACACACACACACACACACACACACACACACAAACACACATCTGGAGCAGCTCCCGAAAGAGCATTTCCAACTCCCTTCCCATACATCACCGAGTGTCCAGTCAGCTTGAGGGTCAGGGATTCAGTGTGCACATCACACACTAAGTGCTTCCTAAGTGCACTACAGTTGTATGCCTCATCAGCTACCACAGCCTG
>NW_007043100.1:0-859 GCF_000164805.1 Carlito syrichta
GGCAATACTCTTACCATGGTCTCTCAGAGACTCAGACACAGAGCTGAGGTGGTCATAGGGTCTTCTGACTCCCCATCCCTGAACGTTGCAAATGTGATAAATCAGCCTCGTGCGAGGCCCTTGCTCATGCCTGACATCTGGACACTAGGCCTCACCAGAAGACTCTCCATTCTCCACCTCTAGATAGCACCTCTGGCCTTCCTGATTTCTGGTCAGTGGGTCAAGGATATTAAGTTGCATCTGTTTTAGAACCTCCTAACCGTGCCAATGCTACTGTGTTGTTCTGGGTACTTCCTATTTAACAGTATTTCCTTTGGGGATGGGCTTTCGTGGCTGGCACTCTCCTGTGGGAGGGACCAGTGGACACTGGCCCGAGTCCAAGCAGCATAAAGCAACAGGCAAAACTCTTTCCATTGAGCTGTGTTTCCATGGTTGGTGGTCCACCCATGACTGCAGAGGCTGTCTTTCCAAGGGGCTATGCGATTGTTGATGCCATCGGCCCCCCTGCTTTTGAGGCCGAACAAGGACAGGACTCTGCTTCGCTCGTGTATTTAACCACCAGATTTTGCAGCGACGGTCCATCTAGAGTCACTCTACAGAACACAACCTTTAAAAACTTACTAAATAGGCAATGTTTCACCATTAATCTCGCTTTGGACAATAGATGCCAGTCCGCTGTTCATCCACATACGAACAAGACACAGAGAGCGGCCGATTGCAACCCTTGCTTCATGATAATAATAAAAACCCCAGTCAGACACAGAAGCTCATGACTGTGATCCCAGCATTTTGGGGATGCAGTGGCAGGAGGATACGTTGAGCCCGGAAGTTTGTCGGGAAACTTCATTCGTTATGAAAA
>NW_007043101.1:0-1240 GCF_000164805.1 Carlito syrichta
CCAAGTGAGCCGACTGGTCAGAAGAATTAACGAGTGGGCCAGGGAGTGAGCCGCTGGTGAGCTAACTTAAATAATTGACTGACGAGTGAGCCGACGGGTGAGCTGCCTTAACTAGTTGACCGGCGAGTGAGCCAACTGCTGAGCTGACTTAACTAGTCAGCTGGCAAGCTAGGCGACTAGTTAGCTGTCCTGTTGGCTTGCGAGCGAGCTGAAAAGTTAGTTTGTTTGCTGGCTGCAGAGTGAGTCGACTAATTTGTGAACCATTTGGCAAGTGAGGGAGCCAACTAGTTAGCTGACCTGATGGAAAGCAAGCAAGCCCACTAATTAGCTGACCAGCTACCTGAGTTGCTAGCCAAATAGATAGCTAAGTAACTAGCTGATTTGCTAGCTGACTTAACTAGCTAGCTGATTAGCTAGCTGGCTATCTAGCTGACATAACTAGCTTGCAAACAAGCTATCTAGCTGTCTAGCCAGCAGACTTAACTAGCTGGATAACTGGCGAGTTAGTTGGCTAGCTGACTTACCTAGCTAATTGACTAGCTAGCAGACAAGCTAGCTGACTTAACTAGCTAGCTGTATAGCTAGCTGACTTAACTAGCAGAGGAGGTAGTTGGCTGGCTAGCTGGCTAGTCAGCTGACATAATTAGCTTGGGTTGATGACACCTTCTATGTCTTTTCCCTCAAATGAACTTTAAAACAGGAAAATTAAACTATTGACAAAAAGAGGCTGCCTTAGAAATTTCAAATTATATCAATCCAGATATATCCTGATTAGATAAAAAATGAGATCACATGAAACTTAGTACTTTAAAGATTATTAATATATACTGACGGATTAGAGAACTAATTCCATGAGGATGATGTTATTTATTCAAAAAATTCGGCTGGCCGATAAGGCAATTCATGAATCATGGTAAAATATTTATAAATCAACTCGTTGTACCCTGGTTTAAAATATACACTGAAACTCTATTATTACACTTGATTTGGACTCTAAGGAGCCGGCATAATCATTTCATAAGACTTGCACACCCACACACAATTCCGGATTAATAGCCAAACAAACAATGAGTAATTGTCTCCACTCCAGGGAAACCTCAGTGATAACATCAATCTGACTTTTGCTTAACACTTACTGCTTACTTCTCACACATTCTCCACAACAAAGTTTCCTCTCCCAGAGGCAGTTCATTGGAGAATTTTTATCACATGCTCATTCATCTTCAGAAAGACAAATTTA
>NW_007043102.1:0-817 GCF_000164805.1 Carlito syrichta
AGACGCCCGTGTCAAAGAGAAAACTTTTCAGCATTCTCCGCTGAATGGAAGCATGCTTGGCTACCCATGACTGTGGAGATCTGGATCCAGTCAGTGCAGGAGCTGAAGTTGCACTCTGGTCACCAAATGCTCCCCGCCTAGTATAGTGCATATACAGGAGAGCTCTGAGAATCAGGGAGGAGAGCACGCACAAAGCCAGTGTATACAGACTGCCAATGAAGTGCAGTGCAGCGCAGGCTTCAATAGCGTGTCCCCAGGAAGACCCAGCTTCACCCCCAGTGTAACAGAGGCTCTCCGTGCTTACTCAGCAATGAAAACGGCACAGCCTTGGTAGTCCTTATTAGGTTTAAACGCCATAGGGAAAAACAACTTAGAATTCTCCCCATCCACACATAATGCTCTCCTGCTCGTGACTGTGGAGCACTTGTGTCACTCATTGCGGCACTATGTCTTGCAGATTTCTCTCCGTGAAACACGGAGGTTTCACGCTCGTACGCAAAGGCCCTCTATGGAAAGGAACACAAATCAAGGGGAAAGAGTGAGAATGAGGTATTACAGCAGGCGGCAATGAAGAATAATAGTCACAGCAAAGAGGTGACACTGCAGCACACATTGGGCACAGACTTAAGCCAGGAAGGTGCCCGTGCACCCCAGGCCTAAGAAAGGCCACTCCCACCAGCAATCCACAGTCTCATTGCTTTCCCTGACAGGAGAAGGTGTCAAGAAAGAGCAATTCAGAATTCCCCCGGGTCACACATAATGCCTTCCCACAAGTAACTGTGAATGTCTCAGATCCCTCATTGTGGCACAGGGGAGA
>NW_007043103.1:0-754 GCF_000164805.1 Carlito syrichta
CTTAACTAGATGGCCACCTACATGATCAGCCTGCTAACCAGCCAGCTTAACTTGCCAGCCACCTAGCTAGCCAGGGGGCTAACCAGCTGACTTAACTAATTGATTTAACCAGATGGCCAGCTTTCTAGTCAATTGAACTAACTAGCTTCCTACATAGCTAGCCAGCTGGCTATCCAGCTGAATTTCTAGGTGACTTATGTAGCTAATCAGCTGTGTATCCAGCTGACTTAAATAGCAAACTAATTAGGTAGCCGGGGGCTAGTCATCTGACTTAACTTGGTCACTTAAGAATCTAGCCAGCTGGCTAGACAGCTGACATAACTAGCTAGCTGCCTAGCTAGCATGCTGGCTTGCCAACTGTCTTAATTAGGTGAATTAACTAGCTAGCCCGCTGGCTAATCAGCTGACTTAATTGCGTATCTACCTATTTAGCCAGCCAGCTAGCCAGGTGACATAACTAGCTGACTTAACAAAGTTTCCAGTTGGAAAACCAGCACACTTAACTAGTTAACTACATTTGTAGACACCTGGATAGTCAGCTGACTAATATAAACTGCCATAACTAGACCCCTGATGGCTAGCCAGCTGATTTTATTAGCTACCCTGCATAACCCACTGCTAGCCAGCTGAGTTAACTACGTAGACAACTAGATTTCCCAGCAGGAATAGACAGTTGATTAACTATCTAGCTACCTAACTAGCCAGCTTTCTAGCCATCTGACAAACTAGATGACAAGTAGCTAGCCAGCTAGCT
>NW_007043104.1:0-802 GCF_000164805.1 Carlito syrichta
ATACCAAATACCTATGTTTAGTTTATCCGTGTCTATAAAGAATTTTTAGTGATTATTATGTTAAACCGCAAATTGAAAGATTGTACTGTCCTAGTTTTATATTTGATGGTCTTTTTCCTGAATTTGCCAAGGATGGGATAGGTTGCCATTTGACCTGCAGTAGAAACGTTTGAACGCCTTTTAAAACCTATTTATAGGAAATTTATTTATGTCTAGCCTGTGCTAGCTACCCTGCCTTTATTTATTTTTTAGAAATTTTTTGATCCCATAATCATTTGGGGTGCTGAGGGGTGAAGGTCCATCTTTTGTACTTTTTCAGAACTGATAATGGGTGCAGTCCTGTCTAGCCAGAGATTGAAAGTCTCTCCCTGTTGACTTGAGGCATCTAGATTTGTTTGCTGGCACAGACTGGAATTTTTACTTGACCGTTATGTGGGCATGAAATTCCTGGATTTTAGCTCAATAAAAGGGATAAAGTCAGGCATACATTTTGACAATATTAGGCAGTGGCTGATTATCTTTGTACAAAAACTACAAGGTCTGAAGTTATTAGTATAACGTAATTGATAAACTTTAATTTCTGCGGCTTTATTGCAAGCACCAGCTTTTGCAATTTTGGACTATAATGGTAGCCTGACAGATTGTTTTAGACTATAATTTGAACTAGGCACTTAAGTAAATTTTATATGAAATTTGAAAAGAAATCCAAAAATGTTTGGTGACTTGCATTCAGAAAAGACTTTATTATGTCCAGATTGTTTATAGAATTTTTTTGTATATATGTATTTTTTAATAAACTTTT
>NW_007043105.1:0-803 GCF_000164805.1 Carlito syrichta
TCACCGCGAGCGGTCTATAACCGGCAAGATGGCGATCTGGCAACCCGGTGTCTGAAGCCCTCTGCAAGGGAGATCTGCAGTGGGTCTCTGACTCTCGCCCCCGGGAGGCTGGGGACCCCAGCATTGCAGCCTACTCCTCAAACAGAGCTCGGCCATCGCTATCACTGGAACATCGCAAGGACTGGACATTTTTACTGCATCGTCCTCTCCCGCTGCTGCCGCAGCCCCTCCCCCCACCAGCGCTCCCGCCGCCGCCGCCGCCGCTCGCCGCCGCCGCCCGCCGCGGCCTCTGGCACGGGTAGCTCATCACAACCCGGCCGGAGGAGATCCACATCAAACCGCTTCAGGGAAGATCTGCTGGGATCGCTGCCACCGCTCCTGCGACGGAGACTGTCCTGCCCACCCGGCGCGGGGCTCCTGTTGCCTGCTCGGAGGCAGGCAGCCATCTTGTTCCTGTCCGGCCCCACCCCCTCTGGGGCGAGCAGATGAGATAGCACCACCTGCTGGCGATTCAAGGTAACAACACCGAAACGGGAGAGACAAGCTTCATAAAGACATAGACTAAACTTCTGAACCGAGGTTATTCTGAACTGTCCTTCACAGCAGATCAGGGGAACTGACCCTAACTGCAAACTAATTTACCAGCTTGAAAAAAAAAACAAAAAAAAAACGAGAAATCAGACCTGAAAGGACATTGGACTTAAACGAAATGTCTCAGAGTGTGCTTCATTGATTCTATTAGTTTAATGACTTAATTCTATTCCTACTGTATTGTCCCTTTTTTCTCTTTCCCTTCCTTTCTC
>NW_007043106.1:0-765 GCF_000164805.1 Carlito syrichta
TCAGCAAGTTGGCTTGCCAGCTGACTTAACTAGCTAGCTACCTACCCAGGCAGCAGGCTTGCCAGCTGACTTAACTAGCTGACTTCAACAGCTAGCCTGCTGGCTTGCAAGCTGACTTATCTAGCTAGATACCTACCTAACCAGCTGGCTAGAGAGCTGAATAAACTAGCTGATTAGCCAGCTAGCCAGTTGTCAAGTCAGCTGACTTAACTCGAAGACATCACTAGCTAGCCAGGTAGCTATCTAGCTGACTAAACTAGCTAGTTACCTACCTTGCCATTTGCCTAGCCAGCTCTCTTAACTAGCTGAATTAACCAGCTAGCAAGCTGGCTAGCCAACTGACTTAACTATCTCACTATGTAGCTAGCCAGCTGGCTAGCCAGTTGTCTTAATTAGCTGAATTAACTAGCTACCTACTAGCTAGACAGCTGACTTAAATAGTTAGCTAACTAGCTCACTACCTTGCTAGCCAGCTGACTTAAACAGTTAGCTAAGTAGCTAGCTACCTAGCTAGCAATCTCACTTAAATGGTTTGCTGCCAACTAGCTAGCTGACTTAAGATGCTAGCTAACTAATTAGCTTGCACGTTATCTAATGTGCTAGCTAGACGACTTTGTCATCCAACTTAACTCGTTAGTTTATGAGCTTCCTAGGTGGCTCAAGCAACTGACTTAACTCGTTAGCTAACTAGCTAGCTAACTGAATCATCCCACTGACTTAACTCGTTAGCTATCTAGCTAGCTAACCTACTCAGCCAGCTGACTC
>NW_007043107.1:0-816 GCF_000164805.1 Carlito syrichta
CTTTTATCTAGCTGATTAACCAGTTAACCAGCTAGCTAGACAGCAAACTTAACTAGCTCACTACCAAGCTAGCCAGCTGGATAGCCAGCTGACTTAACTAACTGACTTAAGCAGTTAGCTACCTAGATAGCCAGATGAATTAAATCGCTAGCTAACTAACTAGCTTCCTAGCTAGCCAGCTGACTCACATAGTTAGTTGCCTAGCTAGCTAGCTGACTTAACAAGCTAGCTAACTAGTTAACTTACTCCTTATATAACGTGCTAGCTAGTTGACTTAATCATCTGACAACTCGTTAGCTAATGAGCTAGCTAGCTGTCACAACCAGCTGACTTAACTCATTAGGTAACTAGCTAGCTAGCTGACACATCCAGTTGACTTAACTCGTTAGCTAACTAGCGATCTTGCCTACTCAAGTAGCTGAGCCAAATGGGAGGGCCGGCTCTATTTCGTGCTCAGGTACCAGGCTTCTTGCTTAATGTCTACCTTTAAGTCTCTGAGTAGAGATAGCCCTTATCAGGACAATATCAAGGAGGGTTGGTGGCTGGAGATGTTAATGCCTGGAGGAACTGAACCTAGTCGTTCGACTAGAGCTTCACCACCTCTCAACGTTCCTGCTAGCCCCTTCAATGATACGGAAAAGGACTGGTCACTAGTCCAGTGAGATACTGAATTCTCAAAATGGAGAGACTGTGCTTATAACTCTAAATTGGACTATCCTGTACCCGGTGAAAGACTATATATTAGTGACTGAGTTTTTAATGGCCTCTATGCTTGCCACAGCTAGTTGACATTCCAATGGATTTGTGCCTCCAGTA
>NW_007043108.1:0-831 GCF_000164805.1 Carlito syrichta
ATTGAGTCTTCATTAATAAAAGAAATAATACATTTGCTTTTATCATTCTGCTGCTTTGGAAAAGTTACTTTTTTACCAGTTCTCTTGTGAGAAGGGCAGTGAAACCAAAAGTACCTTATGTCTTAGCGATGTCTTCTCCATCTGGCATGATTGAGTAAAAATGCAAGACTTAGGAGAAAAATGAATTCACTCTTAGCTCTCGCCTTTCTTTTCTATTTTTCAACATCTGCTGCTGCTGTTTTCTTCATTCCCATGACTCTTAATCATTTTTTTTCTGGTTTAAAATTACATTCATCTCTAGGGGTGTCCTCCTCACTATTTGCTAAATAACGCAGTACACAGTGTCACATCATGTTCTGCTTCTGTCCCTGGTGAGGACAAAAGTGGAACCTATGTGAGACATTGTGAGACCGAGTTGTCAGAAGTTCTCCAGTGTTGCCTCCACTGAAGGCCTTAGTCCTAGACTTTGTAAAAAAGAGCTTTAATCCAGGGTAAAGTTAATAAGAGCCCCTGAGGTTTCGAACTGAGTGCATATCCAACCCCTTGAAGGCTCAAGATAGACAGAGAACTTGGATAATCTCTAGAGGCCTCCCTTCCACTTAGGTTGGCTGAGTACTTTCATGAAGCAACACATGCCAAGAAATCTCATAGACACTAACATAACCGGCTTTCTTCCAAAAGTGTCACCTCCTGGCTGGAAGTCAACATCACAGTTCACCACATCAGATATTATACCCCAGCAATAGGGAAGGCCTGATCCCAGACCCCAACTAGCACCACTTTTCAGACACTCCTGTCATTCAGACACTGTGAACCAGTGCAAGGTACTTA
>NW_007043109.1:0-734 GCF_000164805.1 Carlito syrichta
CTGCCCAAGAAAAAACGAGAAAAAAACCAAATAAGCATAATCAGAAACACAAAAGATGAAGTCACATCTGACCCTGAAGAAATACAAAAGATCATTAGAGACTACTACGTACACTTGTATGGAAACAAACTTGAAAACCAGAAGGAAATGGAAGACTTTCTGACATCACACAACCTACCTAGGTTGGAACAAGAAGAAATTGAGACCCTAAATAGGCCAATAACAATCAAGGAAATTGACCACGTAATAAGAAAACTTCCTACAAAAAAAAGCCCTGGTCCAGATGGCTTTCCAGCAGAATTCTACAAGACATTTAAGGAGGAGCTGATACCAATCCTACTGAAGGTATTCCAGGCGATTGAAAAAGATGGAACTCTCCCCAAATCATTTTATGAAGCCAACATCACATTGATACCCAAGCCAAGTAAAGATCCAACAAAGAAAGAGAACTACAGGCCAATATCTTTGATGAACATAGATGCTAAAATTCTCAACAAGATCCTAGCAAACCGGATTCAGCAATACATCTCAAAAATCATCCATCATGACCAAGTAGGCTTCATTCCTGGCATGCAAGGCTGGTTCAATATTCGTAAAACCATAAATGTAATTAAATACATCAACAGATGTCAAAACAAAAAACACATGATCATATCACTAGATGCAGAAAAAGCTTTTGATAAAATCCAGCACCCCTTCTTGATAAAAACCCGAATATCTAGGCATACGGGGAA
>NW_007043110.1:0-712 GCF_000164805.1 Carlito syrichta
GGCCCAGCACAGAGTTTGGGCCCAGCATGTACTTTGGACTGGGCTGCATTCTTTTGGGTCAGCTTTAGCTACAGTTAGTGTAAGGTCTCTTTTCTACCTTTTATAGAAATTGAATTTATTTTATTCATAGAAGGTATTGTAGAATAGGGCATGCTACGAATCATGTTAGTTCATACATAATCAATCAGAATATTTTTAGGTTTAATAAGAATATAGTTAACTTTAAGAATTTTCATCGTCTCCACTTTCTACTATCGAAGTTTTTGCCTTAGTACATTTACAATTTACATTTAGGTTTTAGAAGCTTTGCTGCTGCTAATCAACTTTATATATTAGAATTAAGAATTGGAAAACTTTCATAGAAATTAGGATAAACATATAAGACTTTGGAATAGCCATTTTGTTAAGAGATTGTCGTCTATTGTTCCAAAAGGTGGCCCACCGTGGACCTTGGACTGGGCCACATCCTGTAGGGCCCAGTGTGGTCTTTGGACTGGGACACATTCTTTAGGAAATTGGCTTAAGCTATAATTAAGAGCTTCCATAGCATTGTATAAGTGGTAGAGTTTAATTTAGTCGTCATGGGTATTGAGTGAGCTTTAGAAGTTATTGATTATCAGAACATCATTAGACTAGTAAGGATTGTTACACTGCTTTTAAAGAACATTAACTAGCAAAGGGAAACAATGAGACAATCTTGGGGTTTGTTCCT
>NW_007043111.1:0-943 GCF_000164805.1 Carlito syrichta
ATAAATCACAAAATTAGCCGGGTGTGGTAGTGCATGCCTGTAGTTCCAGCTACTGTAAGGCTGAGGTGGAAGGATCACCAGAGCCCAGCAGGTCGAGGCTGCGGTGGCCGGGAGCAGCTACTGTACTCTAGTCTGGGTGACAGAGTGAGACTCCAACTCAAAAAACAGAAACAGAAACAAAAACAAAACAAAACAAAAAAGAGTACATCTGGAATACAGGAGATCTCTCAGAGTGTCTCTTACTATCCCCATGTTCTAGAATTAAGTTCAGTGCAAAACTAAATCCAACCCAGGCCCAGTCCTTTCAGAAACAAAGATTGGGTTTGGATCACCCTGTAAGGTGAAGAACCACAACCAGCTGGAGTTCCTGCTGAAGAGAAAGGGAATACAGAATGAGCAGCAAACAAAGGTAGTTCCAAATGGCAGCTATGATTATGTGACCAGTAACAGAAACCAGGACTGAAATTGTCAGAGTATTTCCTCCTTATTTTATTCTGAACACATGTGTGTGTGTGTTAACCAATATCTCTCTTTTCTTTCTCTCTTATTTATGTCACAGTATTAAGTTATTGGATATAAGAAGAATAAATGAAGGACTGTCTTCGTTTATTGGTGCTGCTATATCAAGGCAGTTGAGACTGGGTAATTTATAAGGAACAGAAAATTACATTTCGTTTTTGGAGGCTGAGAAGTCCAAGACCAAGGCATCAGCATTTGGAGGATTTTCTTGCTGTCTTTTCACATAGTGGGAGAGCAGAAAGGCAAAAGTGACCAGCTCATCCCTGCAGCCCTTTTACAAGGCATTAATCCCTTTATTAGGTTGGAGCTCGCATGACTTAATCACCTCCTAAAAGATCCTACCTCTTACTACTGTTGCTTTGGGATCTGAGTTCCACCATGAATTTTGGAGGAGACACGAATATTCAGACCACACCAAGGATTG
>NW_007043111.1:4033-4859 GCF_000164805.1 Carlito syrichta
CTGGGCATGGTAGTGCACTCCTGTAGTTCCAGCTACTTGGAAGGTTGAGGTGGAAGGATCGCCGGATCCCAGCATGTCGAGGTTGCAGTGGCCGAGATCGGCCACTACACTCCAGTCTGGGCGACAGAATGAGACTCCAACTCAAAAAAAAAAAGAAATAAATCTTTAAATTATGAAACAAAACAGTATATGGGGGTGTCCCTCAAAATGTATACACATTGTAGGTATGGCATTTGCTCAAAAGGTGGCATTAATCAAATGAATGCTAGTGTCACCACACAACAGGCAGAAAATGGAGAAATCACAGTTGAGCAAACAGCATGCTACACGTTGCTACCATAATTTAATTCAACATCAGAAAGTAATATATAGATAACATCTCTCAAAATGTGTACACATTTTTTTGGCACCCCATATAATAAATTACAGACTTCAGGAAATACATTTTAAGGCACTTCTTGAAGTCTTATGGTGTATGAGTTTGGACATACAGTTTCTGCAGATAAACTTGTTATTTTTCTCCCTAATTACTATTTTTCTTCTATAATACTGAAAAGCATTGCTTCTAAGGGATTTCTAAAATGAATCTTTTTTCCCCAATTATTTATTCACTAACTCATTTTTCATTCTGACATGTCAGTTTCCTATATATAATCTCTAAAAGTTAAGATTTTAATCCTAAAATAGTAGGTCATATTGCTAAAAGAAAGGGATGTCATAAAATATCATCAGCTATTATCTGACATTCTTCTAAAATTCCAGGCTTACTTTAGCTGAACACATTTTTAAAATTTAAAATCAGAACACCTTCTAAAGAATAAAATGA
>NW_007043112.1:0-17446 GCF_000164805.1 Carlito syrichta
CGCTTCATTCCTGGCATGCAAGGCTGGTTCAATATTCGTAAAACCATAAATGTAATTAAATACATCAACAGATGTCAAAACAAAAACCACATGATCATATCACTAGATGCAGAAAAAGCTTTTGATAAAATCCAGCACCCCTTCTTGATAAAAACCCTTGAACATCTAGGCATACGGGGAACATACCTCAAAATAGTAAAAGCCATCTACGAGAAACCCACAGCCAGCATACTCCTAAATGGACAAAAATTGGAACCAATTCCCCTGAAAACTGGAACTAGACAAGGATGCCCACTCTCTCCCCTCCTGTTCAACATAGTATTGGAAGTCCTGGCTAAAGCAATCAGAGAAGAGGAGGCAATCAGAGGTATTCAAATAGGAAAAGAGGAAGTCAAGTTATCTCTCTATGCAGATGATATGATGGTGTACCTTGAAAACCCAAGAGAATCTGTCAAAGGTCTCCTTACATTGATAAAAGCCTTTGGCAAAATCTCAGGATACAAAATAAATGTACAAAAGACAATCGCATTTCTCTACACCAATAATAAACAAACAGAAACCCAAATAAAAAACACAGTTCCATTCACAATAGCCACAAAAAAAATGAAATACCTTGGCATCTTCCTAACCAGAGACGTGAAAGACCTTTACAATGAAAATTACAAAACACTGCTCAAAGAAATCAAAGCCGACATGAACAAGTGGAAAAATATCCCATGCTCATGGATCGGACGAATCAACATTGTGAAGATGTCCATCTTACCTAAGGCAATCTACAAATTCATGCAATACCCATTAATTACCACAACATTCTTCTCAGACCTAGAAAAAACAACACAGGAATTCATATGGAAACACAAACATCCAAGAATAGCCAGAACAATCCTCAGCAAAAAAAACAAAGCAGGTGGTATCACAATACCAGATTTCAAACTTTACTATAAAGCTAGAATCATCAAAACAGCTTGGTATTGGTACAGGAACAGGCATATAGATCAATGGAACAGAATTGAGATTCCAGAAGCAAAACCTCAATTTCTCAACCAACTCATCTTCGACAAAGCCCCCACCACCTACCAATGGGGAGAGGAGAACCTATTCAGTAAATGGTGCTGGGAAAATTGGCTGACCACATGCAGAAGATTGAAACAGGACCCCTATCTATCCCCATGCACAAAGGTTAACTCCAAATGGATCAGAGACCTAAATGTAAAACCTCAAACCATAAGAACCTTAGAAAAGGAAGGAAATACTCTCATGGAAATCGGAACTGGCATCCAATTCCTGTACAAAACCCGAAACCCACAGGACTTAAGAGAGAAGATAGACAAATGGGACCTTATTAAACTGACAAGCTTCTGCAAAGCCAAAGAAACCATCAAGAGAGCAGGGAGACAGCCTACAGACTGGGAAAAAGTCTTTGCCAACTCTAGATCTGACAAAGGCTTAACATCCTGGATCTACAAGGAACTGAAGCATACTGAAAAGAAGAAAACAAACAACCCCATTATAAAATGGGCAAAAGACATGAACAGACACTTCACAAAAGAAGACATTCGAGCAGCCAACAAACACATGAAGAAATGCTCAACCTCACTAATCATCAGGGAGATGCAAATCAAAACCATACTGAGATACCACCTAACTCCAGTCAGAATGGCAATTATCAACAACTCAAAAAATAACAGCTGCTGGAGAGGGTGTGGTGAAAAGGGAACACTTCTCCACTGTTGGTGGGAGTGTAAACTAGTGCAACCTCTGTGGAAAGCAGTGTGGCGATTCCCAAAAGCTCTCAAAATTGACCTTCCATATGACCCTGCAATCCCCCTACTGGGAATATACCCTGAAGAACACAAATCACTCTATAAAAAAGATACCTGCACACGTATGTTTATCGCAGCATTGTTCACAATAGCAAGAACCTGGAAACAACCATGCTGCCCATCAAAAGAGGACTGGATTAAAAAAATGTGGTACATATACATGATGGAATACTACGCAGCCATCAAAAAGAACAAAATCATGAATTTCGCTGCAACCTGGATGGAACTAGAGTCTATAATACTGAGTGACCTCTCACAAAAACAAAAATCCGAATATCACATGTTCTCACTCATTTAATGGACCTTGAACATCCAATGCAATACTATGAGAAAATGACAGATGGTACTGGGAAACTATGGGGGGGAGGGGGATGGGATTAACAGTAGCAAATACCTGTCGGGGGATGGGAAAACACTTCTTATCTACAGGGTGCCTGAATGAAATGTCATTGTACACCTAACCCTTAACTGTACCCCACAAAACCATAATAAAAAATACTGATTAATGAAAAAAGAAAAAAAAAAAGAAATATAGTGACTTGTATAAGAGACATGGAGGGCTATTTGCTCTTTAAAGCATTTTTCCAGAGAAAATTTCATCACAGAGTTGAATTTCATCACAGAGGCAGGGATTCAAGTAAAAATTTGGGAAAACTTGGTTTCTCATGTTTGCTACTTTGCCTCACAAATTCCCCCTTTTGGTTATAAATCAATTGTCTGTTTGCATTTACAAGACCATCGCTATTTCTCCCACATAACTTAGCAAGGTTCTTTCTTCAGAAGGTTGGTAATCTTCAGTTGTAAGGAATAAGCAATTGACCCAGTGTGCCTACTTATTGGAAAATACACTTTGTATTCTAATTATCATGATTCAGATGTTTTTCAGATGCTGCCTTTTCCTACACCTGACACAACATCTCAACAAGACTATTATAAGGATACTATATAATACTATAAGATTATATATAGTAGTACATGCTTAATAGCATCAAAGTTAGTTATAGATTGGAAAAAAACACTTAAAATTGGAACATACATTTGTATATTTTTTCATTAATTGAACTAACATTTTCCCTTTTTGTACTCATATTTACTAGAGCAGTCGCCCTCCTTGGTATTTCCCTAAATGAGTTGAAAACTTATGTCCACACAAAAGCCTGCACATGGATGTTTATGGAAGCTTCATTTCTTTTTTTTTTTTTAGTTGGAGTCTCACTCCATTGCCCAGGCTGAAGTGTAGTGGCACGCTCACAGCCACCCCAGTATTGACCTGTTGGGCTCAGGCGATCCTTCTGCCTTGGCCTTCCCAGTAGCTGTAACTACAGGCGCATGCTACCATACCCAGCTAGTTTTTGTGATTTATTGTAGACACAAAGTCTCACCAAGTTGCCCAGGCTGTTCTTGAACCCATGGGCTCTAGCGATTCCCTCACCTTGGCCTCCGAAAGTGCTGGAATTATAGGCTTGAGTCACCACACCAGACCTAGAAACTTCATTTCTAATTATCAAAAACTGGAAGCATCCAAGATGTTCTTCAGTAGATGTACTGATAAATGTACTGTGATGTATCCAGATGATAGTTCTAAAAAAGAAGTGAGCTATCAAGCCATGAAAAGACATGGAGGGATCTTAAATGCATATTACTGTGAAAAAAGCCAATAAAAAGGTTACATATCATATGATTCCAACTATATGACACTATAGAAAAGACAAAACTATGGTGACAGTATAAAGATCAATGCTCACCTGGGTTGAGGGAAGGTAGGGATAAATTGGCAGAGCACAGAGAATTTTCAGGACAGTGAAACTACTCTGTATGTTACTATAATGATAGATATAAATTGTCACACATTTGTCCATACTCATAGAATGTACAGCTCCAATAGTGAACCCGTATGCAAACTATGGACTTGGGATGATAATGATGTGTCAACATAGGTTCATTGATTGTAACAAACACATAACTCTGGTGGCAGATGTTGATAGTAGGGGAGGCTGTGCAAGTATATGGGGACGGGAATATGGAGGAACTCTGTACTTTCTGCTCAACTTTACAGTTAACCTAAAACTACTCTAAAATTAAAGTTTACTTAAAAAATAATCAAACAAAGGCAAAATACTTTCTTAGACAAAAAAATAGGCACACCAGACTAGAACATCAACAGCCTCTAAGGGTGTGGTATTTGATTTTAACAAGGCCTCATTGGAAAACTAACAATTAAAAAAACAAAACAAAACTATATTTTCATACCAAAAATTATCAGTTACAAAGACTTGTTCTCTGCAATTCTCAGAAACTTTAAATTTCAAACCTCCCATTGGTGACAAAAAGCAAGGGAGTTGTTTTACACACACACACACACACACACACACACACACACACACACACACTTTTTGCAGGTTTCTCTGATCTAGATGATCTGTGTCTCTAGTGTATATTATAGGCATAAACATTTTACACTTATTTTAATTATATATCTAGATGAAATATCCATAAAATACAAATACAAAGTTCTTCAAATTTATCTTTTTTTCTCATTGCAAGTTTACTAAAATATAAACAAATTTAGCACTTAGCCTAGAAATTGGAGCTACTGTATACTCTAGGCTGAAGAAATAGTTGGAATCTAACAGTTGTCCTTAGGTATTCCAGGTTAATGGTTTGAAAACTCCCCATCTATACTAAAGTCCATGGATTCTCAAGTCCCCTATGTAAAATAGTATAGCATTTGTGTATAACCTACAAACATCCTCTTGCATACACTGATTTATCTCTAGATTGCTTATACTATCTAATGCAATGTCTACACATCACTTCTTTGAATGAGTCCAAGGTAGTATTCAGCACAGGGAAAATTCAAGATTTATTTGCTTTTTGAAACTTTGTGGAATCTTTTTCCCCAATACTTTCAATCCACAGTCAGTTGAATGCATGGATGTGAAACCTGCTTATATGAAGGCTGATTATATATTTTTTCTTATTCTTTTTTTCCATCTGGCTTACCTAAAGCTTTTATCTAGTCCCGAAAATAGATTTATTCTTTTTTGCTCCTACCTGAAGGAGTAAGCAATGCAAATTTATAACATTTTTGCTTCACCTAAAACCCATCTTTGGGAAATGTTGACCCTTTCTTCTCCAACCTGAAGAACAACTATAAACCACTTATTGTATGTGACCCACCCTAAACTCATTTTTGGGAATGCCTGAGTTCTTCCTCCTCCTGCCTGGAGAAGAGAGAGAAAAAATAAAAAACAAAGGTATTACCTAGGCAGCACTTTTAAAGATCACTTTAGTCAGCACTGGCCAGGGGTTCCAGTGAGTCAACTCTCCAGAGGCTGAACCTATTGTTTCAAATTCCATAAGTAACTTCCCCCTCCAACAACAGACAGAAGCTGAGCTGCTTGCTGTTCCATACTATGGGTGACTCCATGACCATCCCTGGCTTTTTCCCCTTTTTTCCCCCAAATAATGCTATTGGCATATTTTGGTTTATTAGGACCTTTCTAGCAAGTCCCACTGCTTCCATCAGTGTGTGTGTGTGTGTGTGAGAGAGAGAGAGAGAGAGAAAGAGAGACCCAAACCAGTCCCATGTTCAGATATTTGTCAGAAAAACCTGGAATTAAGTTTTGGAAAGTGGGCCTCTTGTAGTATATATTGACTTTCCCCACTTGGTAAGTGTTCTAGGAACCCATTGGTATCAGTGTTACTAGTGTTGTTGTGAAGGACTGGGTTTGGCTTCAGTGAATTTATTATTATTATTTTTTGGAGATTTCTTTCAACACGTTTGCCCATTTCATGATGGATGATTTCCACAAATAATAGTTTTTGAACAAAAATCCACCCTATTCACTGGATCTCATCCCAAACGACTTTTTTTGATTTTTAAACCTGGATGAAAAAATTCCTCAAAGGGAACTGTTTTGCTTACATGTAAGAAGTGAAACCAAAATGGCAGAGGCACTAACACACATCAAAATTGACAAGTTCAAAAACTATTTTGAGCAGTGGAAAAAGCATATTGATAGGTATATTGCATCAAATACTTTGAAGGTGACTGAAGTTTAAACATACAAGAATAAATACACAATTTTTATAAATAAATTCTGTTTTGGGTGGTCCCCCCGCGTGCAACTGTACTAATGACTGCAAATTGTTACAGCAGTGTAGTAAGGATACAGAGTAGGATTATAAGGGGAAAAGACACAGGTGGAGTCTGGAGGAATTCGCATGCATATCTCTTATGCCATCTCCCTCCCATGAAGGTCTTCCAATGGAAATGCAGCAACACATGTGTGATGTCCAGGGAAGCTCATTAGAGACTCAGTGCCCAAGGTTTTCACTGGGGACTGGCCACAGATTCACCCTCTACCTAGCAGGGGAAATAATGGGAAAACTTCTAAAATTCAAGTTCTCAGGTATCAGCCAAGGTGGGTTACCAACCTTGCAATCAGGCCTTTCTAAAGAGACTAATCTCAGGTCTGCTGTTAACCCTTTTCTGCATAGATAGTTATTGAATCAATGTGAACTTTGTGATTTTGATGGTTTTATTGCAGTTATGCAGGAGAATGTTCTTATTTGTAAAAAAATATATATATACACACTAAAGAATGTTGTAGGATGTTAACAGGACATCAAGCTGGAAATGTACTCCTAAATGCTTTGGGCAGGGCTCGGGAGGAAGCTCTCTGTATCAAACCTGCAAATTTTCTGTGTGCTTGAGATCATTTCTAAATGAAAGCGTATTTTAAAAAATATGAAAGAAGGGAGAATAAATAAAATGAGGTATGGATGCAGAAGGATTAGTTACAAGTTGATAATTGTTGAAGGTAGATATTAGATACATGGAAGTTATAATACTTATCTGTTTATTTTGTTTATATGAAATTCTCCATAATAGCAAAAACAAAAGTATAATAACAAAACCCTGCCAACAATAATGCTTTCTAAATTTCTGTAAGAGGAGGGAAATTGCATTGGAGAATGCTTTAGATCAATCTATATCATTGTATTTTTACACACACACACACACACACACATACCACACACACACACACACACACTAGAAATATAGGTAAGCAAGATCAGTAAGTACAAAAATTACACCACTACCCAGAGATCACCATTGCAGTAACCCTGTAACACTGTAGTTTTTATTATACTTCTAATTAAAGACACACACAATTGTGATTTTATATACACACAATATGTTGTATATATGTATATACACATGCCAAAATAAAATTATATTGCAAACTGCTTCTTTTCCAAAGCAATTGCTTCCATATCTCCATTCCTGAAAATGTTTATCTTATGTTACTCATATTCAAATTTCTCCAGTTGACTCAAAAATAACCCCTAGAGCTGAACTGTTGAAACTAGTACCTACTCCAGAATCACATACAACATCTGGTCATGGCCCTTAGGTCTATTTTAACTTAGTATGACCCTGTTTTATGATATTGGCAAAATTCACCACCTCTGGGTGTGTCTGGCTGTTTCCTTTGGTGTGAAGTGGCCTCTCTCCCTTGTGTTTCTTATATACAGTTAGTCTGTTGTATCAATACAACTATCTGTGGGTTCTGCATCCTAGATTCAGCTAAATGCAGATAGAAAATATTTAGGGGAAAAATGGGTGATTGTGTCAGTACCATTATTTACATAGCATTTACATTGTACCAGGTATTATAAACTAACGATAATTCAATGTATACAGGGAGATGTGCCTAGGTTACATGCAAATACTACACCATTTTATATTAGGGACTTGAGTATCCATGAATTTTGGCATCTGTAGGGGTCCTGGAACCAATCTCCTGTGGATACTAAGGGTTTCATGTATTGGAAGGTATGGCTAGAGGCCTGATCCATTCAAGACAAGTAGTCATGTTAGAATACATCAAAGGCAATGGTGTACTTCCTTTGTTTATGTCAGGAGACAGAACATCTCTGATACACCAATAGTGATGACCAAAAGGAATGACTCCTGGATTGTCTGATCCTGCCATTGTATGGTTCTACATTACTCTCATGGCTAGCAAGTCACAAATATGGTGTCACCTTGACACTATCTATATCCCTTTCTCCATTTACCATCTGCCTAATGCTTGTAACATCAGTTGATAATCTTTGTATGAATCAATATTTTCCTTAGGCCTTTGGAAATATTGTTTCAACTCTTCTATTTATTCTACAAGTATTATCTGGTGCTTTCTTCTGTAGAGTTTTCTCTCTTCAACTGGAACTGTTTGTTACTCTGAATCAAGTAGTAACTATGGCAGTAATATATTTCTATTAAAAAGATCTGAAGCAGTTCTGACAAAATAATAAATTTATTATGTATGGTTGGCAGATGCATATTGGTGATATGTTATTCTATCATTGTTTGAAAAAAATAAAAAATAAAATAATTTTAAATACCACACACTACAGAGGCCATTGAGGATCAGGTTTGGGCTCAGTGGACCACCTCATTTTTCAGAGAAGTCATTGTGGACAGAATGGGAACCAATTAAAATCCTGAACGACACAATCCCGAATGATAAAAATCTCAAAAGATCTCGCTAAGATGTTTCTTCATTTCCATTCATTTCCAGGTATCTTTTATCTCTGTTTTAATTTCTGTGTTGACCCAGGAGTTGCTAAGCATCATGCTGTTTAGTGTCCATGTCTTTGTGGGTTTTGGGGAACTTTGTTGGTGTTGATATTTATTTTTATCCACTGTAATCTGAGAAGGTGCATGGTAAAATTTCAATCTTATGAAATTTGTTTATGCTTGATTTATGGTCAAGGATGTGGTCGATCTTAGTGTACATTCCATCAGACCTAGAAACAACAATATAGGAATTCATATGGAAACATAAACGACCAAGAATAGCCAAAACAATTCTTAGCAAAAAACAAAACAAAACAACAACCAAAAAACCCAGGAGGTATCACATTCCCAGACTTTAAACTTTATTATAAAGCTACAATAATCAAAACAGCCTGGTATTGGTACAAGAAGACCAATGGAATAGAACTGAGATTACAGAAGCAAAACCTTAATTTCTCAATCAACTCATCTTTGAAAAAGTCTCCACCACCAACCACTGGGGAGAGGAGAACTTTGTTTGAAAAAAATGTCAAAATAAAAAATAAAATAATTTCAAATACCACACACTAAATGATGCTTGGAAAACTGGCTGACCACATGCAGAAGATTGAAACAGGACCCATACTTATTCCCATAAACAAAAATTAACTCTAAATGGATCAGAGACCTAAACGTAAAGCCCCAAACTATAAGAACCTTAGAAAATGCAGAAGATACTCTTATGGAAATTGGAACTGGCAACCAATTCCTGATCAAAACCCGAAGTGCCCATGCCATAAGAGATAAGATAGACAAGTGGGACCTCATCAAACGGACAAGCTCCTGCAAAACTAAAGAAACCATCGAGAGAGCAGGGAGACCGCACACAGATTGGGAAAAAATATTTGCCAACTCCATGTCTGACAAAGGCCTAACATCTAAGATCTACAAGGGACTCAAACGTGCTGAAAAGAAACAAACAAATAGCTCCATTACAAAGTGGGCAAAAGATATGAATAGACAGTTCTCAAAAGAAGACATACAAGCAGCCAACAGGTACATGAAAAAATGTTCAGCCTCACTAGTCATCAAGGAGATGCAAATTAAAATTACACTGAGATACCACCTAATCCAGTCAGAATGACCATCATCAATAACTCAAAAAATAACAGATGCTGGAGAGGATGTGGCAACAAGGGAACACTTCTACACTGTTGGTGGGAGTGTAAACTAGTTCAGCCTCTGTGGAAATCAGTGTGGCAATTCCTAAAAGTTCTAAAAATTGACCTTCCATATGACCCTACAATCCCCCTACTGGGAATATACTGGAAGAACTCAAATCACTCTATAAAAAAGATACCTGCACACGTATGTTTATCACAGCATTGTTCACAATAGCAAGAACATGGAACCAACTGTGCTGCCTGTCAAAATGGAGTGGATACAAAAATGTGGTACAGATACACAATGGAATATTATGCAGCCATAAAGAAGAACAAAATCATGAACTTTGCAGCAACCTGGATGGAATTAGAGTCTATAATACTGAGTCATCTTTCACAGAAACAAAGAACTGAGTATCACATGTTCTCACTCATAAATGGACCTTGAACAACTATCGTAATACTGTAAGAAAAGGATTGATAGTAGCGGGAAACTGTGGGGGGGTGGAGAGGGTGGGGAGGTGGGATTGACAGTATTGGAAATCTGCCTGGGGAAGGGAGGGTCATACCTCATCAACAAGGGTAACTGCACAATGAATATTTGCATACCTAACCCTGAATTGTACCCCACAACTTTAAAATAAAAAAATTTAAAAGTTAAACAAAGATATTTATGTATATTTTAAAAAGGGAATTTATTTGAGAAACATAAAAACATGACAGAATTCTTCATAGTCCATTCCACACACTAAAACAGGCAATAATAACATACATTTTTTACAAGCATAAACATTTACTATACTAAGATAGTCACATGAGTTTTTAACAGTTATGAGCAGATTAACCATATTTATAAAGAAATAGATCGAGCAAAGAAATATGAAAACGTATATCGTTGTGGTTGGTAACTGCGTGCATCCAGCTTTATAACTGGTCATCTGAAATACCACGATGAACAACCTGTTTTTCAATGAGGTCAATAAAAATATACAAAGGTGGTTTACTACTGTATCTGCAGTCACCCAAAGAGCTGATATCTCAAGAAATTTTCTTTCACAAATTCAGATGTATAAAAAGGACATCTCTTCATTTATTAAGAAAGTTTCAACTTTTTTTTTTTTTAGTAGAAATCTCATTCTGTTGCCCAGGTTGGTCCTGCTGGGCTCAGGTGATCCTTCTACCTCAGCCTTCTAAGTAGCTGGAACCACAGTTGCGTGCCATCATGCTTGGCTAATTTCTTGATTTATTGAAGAGACAAGGTCTCGCCAAGTTGCCCAGGCTGGTCTCGAACCCCTGAACTCAGGCAATCCTCTCGCCTCTGTCTTCCACATTCTTACATATACAAACAATGCTTATATAAAGTCGATATCATGATAATGTACTTTCAGCCTGGATTGCTTGGCATTTCCTTAATGATTAGTGATGTTAAGTATCTTTTATTGTGCTTATTAATTTATTACAATATAAAAATTATATCTTTGGGAAAATAGCTATTCAAATCCTTTCCCATTTTTAACGGACTTTTTTCTTTTGGTTATTGTTGGATTTTAGGAGTTATTTATATTTTCTGAATATTAGTCCTTTCTAAATTATGTGATTTGCCAATAACATTTTTTCTCCCATTTTGTGGATTGCCTTTGTATTTTGTTGATAATGTTCTCTGATGCACAAAAGTTTTTAATTTTTTTTTTTGAGTTGGACTCCCACTCTGTGGCCCAGGCTGGAGTGATGGCACCATCAGGGTTTACAACACTCAAACTCCTGAGCTCATGTGGTCCTCCTGAATCAGCCTCCAGAGTGGCTGGGACTACAGGTGCAGGCCAACACACCCAGCCAATTTTTTGAAAAATTTTTTTTTTTTTTGTAGAGATGAGGTCATTCTATGTTGCCTTGACTGGTCTCAAACTCCTGGCCTCAAGCATTCCTCCTGCCTTGGCCTTCCAAAGTTCTGAGATTACAAGCACAAACCACTGGGACTGGCCTAAAACTTAAAAATTTTTTTTTCTTTTGTGGGGCCAGAGGTGCTGAGGGGGCAGGTTTCTGGGATGGGGGCAGGCCAAGGATGACCTGGAGAGGGTGGGGATGGGGAGTAAGGGCTGAAGCAGGCATGGTGGGGGTAGTAAGAGGAAAGGAGGTGTCCACTGGAGTCCTTGCCTCCCTGCCTTCCACCAAGGTTTTTAATTTTAATGAGGCTTAATTTTCCTATTTTTTCTTACGTTGCCTGTGCTTTTGGTTTCCTATCCAAGATCTCATTGCCAAATCCAGTGTCATGAAGGTTTTCCCTTATGTTTTCTTCTGAGAGCTTCATAGCTTAAACTCTTACATTTAGTCTTTGATCCACTTTGAGTTAATTTTTGTATATGTTAGGTAAGGTTCTACATTCATTTTTTTTTTTGCGTGTTGATATCCAGTTCTAACACATTTGTTCAAAAGGCTGTAGGCTGTCCTCTCCCCATGGAATGGTCTTAGCATCCTTGCCAAAAATCACTTGACTATATATATGAGGGTTTATTTCTGAGATCCTTATTATCCTATTGGTCTATATGTCTATATGTATGTCAGTACTGTACTGTGTTGGTTATTGTAACGTTGTAGCATGTTTTCAAATTAGGAAATGTATGTTTTTCAACTTATTCTTTCTCAAGGTCATTTTGGCTATTTAGGGTCCCTTGAGATTCCACAAGAGCTTTATGATACATGATCTATTTCTGCATAAAATGCCTGTAGATTGCTTTGAATAGTACTGACTCCCATAATGTAGATGTTTGTCCATTTGATGTGTCCTACAGTTCTCTTAGGCTTCCCTTTTTTTCAATCTTTTTTCTTTCTTTTCCACAGACTTGATTATTTCAATTGTCATATTTTCAAGTTTGCTGATTCATTTTTCTGCCTGCTTTTGAACCACCCTAGACTTTTTCATTTCAGTAATCGTACTTTTGAGCTCCAGAATTTCTCTTTGGCTTCTTTTTTGTTTTCTATTTATTTATGTTTCTATCTTGTTCATACAACATGTTCTTGACTTTGTCCACATCTCCTGTTGGCTCTTTAAGCATCTTGAGACAATTGTTTTAAGGCCTTTGTCTAGTAAGTTCACCATCTAGTTTGTCTCAGGGACACTTTCTGACTTTTTTCCTTTAAATGGGTTGTAATTTTCTGTTTGTTTATTTGCCTTATGATTTTTTTGTTGAAAACTGGACATTTAAATCTTATAATGTAGTAATTCTGGAAATCAGATTTTTTTCCCCTCCCCAGGGTTAACTGTTTTTTTGTGGTTGGTTTTGTTGTTGTTGTTGTTTGTTTTTAAATTGTTTCAGGGTGTCAGCATAAATTGCAAACTTCAGGTCTTTTTTTTTCCTATTTTTTTTCTGAGCATGTGTAATAATTTTCTAAATTCCCTCTGTAAATGGTAGTTTTCAAATGCCCTATTCCCTAAATGTCTGACTCCCAATAAATAGAAAACAAACAGGCACTGGCTGTTTAAATCTCCTGAAATCTGTATCAGCTGCTAGGAGTTGCAACAATGTTGGCCTTCCTCTGTCTCTCTACCTCTGTGATCATAAGCAGCTATCAGTAATCAGAACACAGACCCTCCGATATTTTCAGAACAAGGTCCTTATTACAGAAAATAGAGCATGGCTGTCTTCTCCGTAGGGCTCAGAGGTGAAGGTTGGGTAGCTGCTACTACACCAGGGACTGAAATTTACTAAAATTAAAAGCAGTTTATTGTCCAAGTCATCTCTTGATAGCTGCAATCCTTTGAACAGACTCCAGAGTTCCAAAAATAATTATACCAGATAGATTCTGTCAATAAAGTTGTCTAGGTGGGGAAAAAAATTCCTCATACTTCCTATTCTGCCACCTCCCTGACCTCATTCTGATATCCCATTTTTTTAAAATTCAAATTTAAACTATTCATTACTGGCAGGTATTAAGTAAGCTGTTTATTTTCACAAATTAGCCTTGTATCCTCTACCGTAATTTCTTATTAGTCCAGGAGGGGTTTTTTTGTTGTTTCTCTGTGAGTTTTTACATAGACAATATGTCATCTGCAGACAAAAATTTTCAGTTTTTCACTCACAATCTGAAAACATTTCCTTTTCTTCTCTTATTGCATGATCTAGCAATTTCAGTATGCTGTTAAATAGGACCAGTGAGAGTGAAAACCCTTGTATTCCTGATCTTAGTGGAAAAGTATCTAACTTTTCACCATTAAGTATATTTGCTATAGAATTGTTTTTTTTTTTAAAGATGTTCTTTATCAAGTTAAGGAAGTTGCTCTCAATTTTAATGTTCTTAAATATATGTATCATAAGTGAGTGT
This sequence comes from Carlito syrichta, assembly GCF_000164805.1. Classification (NCBI taxonomy): domain Eukaryota; kingdom Metazoa; phylum Chordata; class Mammalia; order Primates; family Tarsiidae; genus Carlito; species Carlito syrichta. The sequence goes on from NW_007043112.1 coordinate 13,878, forward strand.
TAGGCTTTGTCAAATATTTTCTTTTTGCATTTATTTTTAAGACCATATATTATTTTTTATTTGCATTGTTGATGTATTGGATTATATTAATTAAATTTTAAGTGTTGAATCAACCTTGCATATCTAGAACAAATCCCACTTTGTTGCAGTGTATAATTCTTTTATACAGTGTTATTGAATTTTATTTGCTTATATTTTGTTGAGGATTTTTTAAAATAATGTTCATTAGAGACTTTTTAATAGTTGTTCTTTCACATAATGTCTTTGGTTTTAGGGTAATGCTAGCCTCATAGAACAAGTGAGAAGATATTTCCTTTGCTTTAATTTCTTGAGGACACTATAAAAAAATTGCTACATTTTTTCTTTAAATGTTTGCCTGTATTCACCAGTGAACCCACCTGGGCCTACTTCTTTCTGTATTTAAAGGTTTTTAATTATTGACTCATTTTTAATAGCTATTAGTCTATTAATGTCCTCTATTTTTTCTTGTGTGAGTTTTGGTGGATTATGTGCTTGAAAGTATTTGTTCATTTCATCAGATTTGTGGGCATAGATTTATTCACAATACTCTTTTATTATCCTTTTAATGAAATCAGTAGTGAGGTTTCCCCTTTCATTTATGATACTTGTATTTGGTAACTTCTCTCTTTTTCTTAGTTAACCTGGTTAGAGATTAAGTAAATTTATTTAATTTTTCAAAAGAAGTCTTTGATTTTATTGATTTTCTCTATTGATTTCTTGTTTTAAGTTTCATTGATTTCCACTCTAATTTTTATTTTATTTCTTTTCTTCTACTTACAGTGAATTTAATTTGCCCTTGGCTCTTTTTTTTTTACTAGTTTCTTAAGGCAAAAGCTTATATCACTAAATCTTTTCTAATATATCCATTCAGTGCTACAAATTTCCTTCTAAGCACTACTTTTGCTGCATTGATTGGCTATATTTTCATTTAGTTGAAAATATTTTGAAGTTCATCTTTAGACTTCTTTGATTTATTGTTATTTAGAAGTGTGTTGTTTAATCTCTAAGTATTTGGGATTTCCAGCCATCTTTCTGTTATTGATTTCTAGTTAAAATCCACTGTGACCTGACAGCATATTTTGTATGATTTCTATTCTTTGAAATTTGTTCATGTGCTTTTATGGCTCAAAATGTGGTTTACCTTGATGAATGTTTCATGTGAACTTAAAATGAAAGTGTTGTTGTTGGCAGAAGTATTCTATAGGTGTCAGTTATAGCCAGTTGAATGATGGTGCTCTTCAGTTTAACCATATCCTCACAGATTTTCTTCTTGTTGAATCTGTCATTTGCTGAAAGAAAGGGGAAATCTCTACCTATAATGTTGGATTCATTTATTTCTCCTTGGAGTTTGAGTTTGTTTTTGTCTCACATATTTTGGCCCTCTTTTGTTAGGCACATACACATTAAAGATTGTAAATTATTTTCTGAAAATCGGCCCCTTTTTCATTATGTAGTGCCACTCTTTATTCCTGATAATTTTCCTTGCTTAGAAGTTGACTTTGTCAGAAGATGGTATAACTTCTTCCATCTCTTCACTTTTAAACTCTCTGTTTTTATATTTAAAGTATCTAGTAGACAATATATAGTTGGGATTTGTTTTTATATGCACTTGGACAGTCTCTGTCTTTTAATGATTGATGCATTTTTTTGTACAATTTGCATACAGTGAAATACTAAATCAAAAGTGTATATTTGTTGGGTTTTGAAAAATGCATGAATCTATGTAAACTCAAGTAAAAGTAAACCTTTGTAAAAAATATAGAACGTTATTATTACCCAAGAAAGTTTATTTATGTCCCTTCCCACTCAGACCTCCAAAATTCATTTCTGCCTTTTCCCAGCCAGGCAATCACTGATTTTTTTTTCCATTGTAGATTAGTTTTATCAAACAGAATCACAATATGTACTTTTGTGTAAAATTTCTTTCTCTTGATAAAATGTTTTTGAGATTTGTCCAGTGTTGTTGCAGGATCAGTAGCTTTTTTCCTTACCATAAATTTTTATGCAGATCTGTTGTGTTTTAGAAGACATTTAGTGCCTATTTTCTTTTTTTTTAATATCAATTTTTTTTATTATAATGTTGTGGGTTACAATTAAGGGTTAGGTATACAATTATGTTTCGTTCAGGCACCCTGTTGATAAGAGGTGTTTCCCCATCCCCAGACAGATATTTGCTACTGTTAACCCCATCTCCAGCCCCTCATAGTTTCCCAGTACCGTCAGTCATTTTCTTATAGTATTACATTGGATGTTCAAGGTCCATTATATGAGTGAGAACATGTGATACTCGGATCTTTGTTTCTGTGAGAGGTCACTCAGTATTATAGACTCTAGTTCCATCCAGGTTGCTGTGAAATTCATGATTTTGTTCTTTTTTATGGCTGCGTAGTATTCCATTGTGTATATGTACCACATTTTTAAAATCCAGGCCTCTTTTGATGGGCAGCATGGTTGCTTCCAGGTTCTTGCTATTGTGAACAATGCTGTGATAAACATAACGTGTGCAGGTATCTTTTTTATAGAGTGATTTGAGTTCTGCAGGATATATTCCCAGTAGGGGGATTGCGGGGTCATATGGGAGGTTGATATTAAGAGCTTTTAGGAATTGCCACACTGCTTTCCACAGAAGTTGCACTAGTTTACACTCCCACCAACAGTGTAGAAGTGTCCCCTTTTCATCACACCCTCTGCTGCAGCTGTTATTTTTTGAGTTGTTGATAATTTCCATTCTGACTGGAGTTAGGTGGTATCTCAGTGTGGCTTTGATTTGCATCTCTCTGATGATTAGTGAGGTTGAACATTTCTTTATGTGTCTGTTGGCTGCTCAGATGTCTTCCTTTGTGAAGTGTCTCTTCATATCTTTTGCCCATTTTATAATGGGGTTGTTTGTTTTTTCTTTTCAGCATGTTTGAGTTCCTTGTAGATCCAGGATGTTAAGCTTTTGTCAGATCTAGTGTTGGTAAATACTTTTTCCCAGTCTATAGGCTGTCTCCCTGCTCTCTTGAAGGTTTCTTTGGCTTTGCAGAAGCTTGTCAGTTTAATAAGGTCCCACTTGTCTATCTTCTCTCTTATGACCTGTGGGTTTCAGGTTTTGTTCAGGAATTGGATGCCAGTTCTGAATTCCATGAAGGTATTTCCTTCATTTTCTAAGGTTCTTATGGTTTGAGGTTTTACATTTAGGTCTCTGATCCATTTGGAGTTAACCTTTGTGCATGGGGATAGATAGGGGTCCTGTTTCAATCTTCTGCATGTGGTCAGCCAGTTTTCCCAGCACCATTTACTGAATAGGTTCATCTCTCCCCAGTGGTAGGTGGTGGAGGCTTTGTTGAAGATGAGTTGGTTGAGATATTGAGGTTTTGCTTCTGGAATCTCAATTCTATTCCATTGATCTATATGCCTGTTCCTATACCAATACCAAGCTGTTTTGATGATTGTAGCTTTATAGTAAAGTTTGAAGTCTGGTAATGTGAAACCACCTGTTTTGTTTTTTTTTTTTTGCTGAGGATTGTTCTGGCTATTCTTGGATGTTTGTGTTTCCATATGAATTG